>NW_026062119.1:0-240107 GCF_023897955.1 Schistocerca gregaria | reverse complement strand
ACACTAGATCGCGTGTTAATGAATATTAGAGATTCTGTATCTGAACACTCTATTCTTTGGTCGTCTTTTTCTGTTATTGGACTTGAAGAAAAAAGAACGATTGTCTGAAGTTCATCTTGTTTGTCTATCATCTCCGTAACGCTTTCGCGATTACTAAATGATCCTGTAACGAAGCGCGCTGCTCTCTGTTGGATCTTCTCTCTTCTATCAACCCTATTTGGTACGGATCCCACACTACTGACTAGTATTCAAGCAGTGGGCGAACAAGCGTACTGTAACCTACTTCCTTTGTTTTCGGATTGCATTTCCTTAGGATTTTTCCAATGAATGTCAGTCTGGCATCGGCTTTACCGACGATCAACTTTATATGATCATTCCATTTTAAATCACTCCTAATGCGTACTCCCAGATAATTTATGGAATTAACTGCTTACAGTTGCTTACCTGCTATATTGTAGCTAAATGATAATGGATCTTTCTTTCTATGTATTCACAGCGCATTACACTTGTCTACATTGAGATTCAATTGCAATCCCCTGCACCATGCGTCAATTCGCTGCAGATCCTCCTGCATTTCAGTACAATTTTCCATTGTTACAACCTCTCGATATACCACAGCATCATCCGCAAAAAGCCTCAGTGAACTTCCAATGTTATCCACAAGGTCATTTATGTATATTGTGAATAGCAACGGTCCTATGACACTCCCCTGCGGCACACCTGAAATCACTCTTACTTCTGAAGACTTCTCTCCATTGAGAATGCCACGCTGCTTTCTGTTATCTAGGAACTCTTCAATCCAATCACACAATTGGTCTGATAGTCCATATGCTCTCACTTTGTTCATTAAACGGCTGTGGGGAACTGTATCGAACGCCTTGCGGAAGTCAAGAAACACGGCATCTACCTGTGAACCCGTGTCTATGGTCCTCGGGGTCTCGTGAACGAATAGCACGAGCTGGGTTTCACACGATCGTCTTTTTCGAAACCCATGCTGATTCCTACAAAGTAGATTTCTAGTCTCCAGAAAAGTCATTATACTCTAACATAATAATTGTTCCAAAATTCTACAATTGATAGACGTTAGAGATATAGGTCTATAGTTCTGCACATCAGTTCGACGTCCCTTCTTGAAAACGGTAATGACCTGTGCCCTTTTCCAGTCCTTTTGAATGCTACGCTCTTCTAGAGACCTACAGTACACCGCTGCAAGAAGGGGGGCATGTTCCTTCGCGTACTCTGTGTAAAATCGAACTGGTATCCCATCAGGTCCAGCGGCCTTTCCAGTTTTGAGCGATTTTAATTGTTTCTCTATACTTCTGTCGTCTATTTCGATATCTACCATTTTGTCATCTGTGCGACAATCTAGAGAAGGAACTACAGTGCAGTCTTCCTCTGTAAAAAGACATTTAGTATTTCGGCCTTTAGTCTGTCATCCTCTGTTTCAGTACCATTTTGGTCACAGAGTGACTGGGCATTTTATTTTAATCCATCTACCGCTTTGACATTTCTTAGGATTTTCTGCTAAGTCAGTACATAGAACTTTACTTTCGAATTCATTGTACGCCTCTCGCATAGCCCTCCTCACACTACATTTCGATTCGCATAATTGTTGTTTGTCTGCAAGACTTTGGCTATGCTTAGGTTTGCTGTGAAGTTCCCTTTGCTTCCGCAGCAGTTTTCTAACTCTGTTGCTGTACCACGGTGGCTCTTTTCCATCTCTTACAACCTTTCTTGGCACATACTCATCCAGCGCTCAAGCTTGCGAGATAATGTCCCATGATTCTAGTTGTAGTGCAAGATTTCATCTGCAAAAGTTTAGGCTTGTGATCTTATATTGGTATTCAAGACGAAACCCCGATGTTGCATTACTGGCTATATTACTTCTCATTGAACTGACATATAAAATGTTATCAGGTGCTATAAGCACATGCATTTTAACTGTACTTTGGCTATATGTACATTGGAGAATATCTGTGATGATTCAAGAGAGAGACAATTGAATATTTATAATCCAATACCCCCATGAGTACTGAGCTAGTTTGATGATTGCTGATCCGTGTTAGGCTAAATTAAAATACATTGCACTGCTCATAGTATTATTAGTTATTTCTCTTTTGTTTAGACATCACTTGATTAACAGCTATCAAAGCAGATAAAATAAATTAAAAATTTTGTTAAATTACATTACAGCAGTCGGGGAATAATAAAGCCCTGAATAAATCTGCTGCTATCTTATAGAAAACTGTTGACTGTGCTACACTCTGCAGCACATGTCCGTATACACTGTAACAGTAATGGACGATGTGAATAAATGTGGGAGCTGAAGTTACTGTGTTTAATTTCTAATACCTGCGAGTAGCAACATTTTGGTGCTATAAAGGGATACAAACATTAAGAGCACTAGAAGAAACTGTGGATTCTTTTGGGAATGTGTTCACTCCAAGATGGCGCCAGGTAGAGACGTAGTGTCTGTTTCAATTCGAGCAAAAAGTCGTGTGTTATTTGATAGAAAATGTGTTAACTATTATAAAATAGTGTGTAACGGTATTCTGTGCGACTTCTTCCACAAATGGAGTCATTTAGTTGTTCTGAAATTTCGGAAAATAATCTACCTGACGAAGATATCGACCAAAAGTTTCATAGTTGTCCAGACAGAAACAGAAAACAGGTAGGTCCGATTACAATGACAGATAAAAACGTTTGCAATCCTGCTTCACATAGGTATGTCAAGGTAGAATTGAACTTCGTAAAAATTGTTTCAATGTTACAAAACGGTACGAAAGCTCTGCTGTTAGAGAATGTGAAACTAAAGCAACAGGTCAGTGCGGTGGATTGTAGCATCAGTCCTAACAAAACGTGCGTTCGACAACTATGGTGAAACAGCTGTTCAAACATGTCAACGATTTTAGGTGATGTGAATATGTTTTTAGGAAAATAATACTAACAAAGAAGCTAACAGACTATGAAATCAACTTTCCCCCTTTCAAAAGTAGATTTAAAGTGTTAAGTAAAAGAATCAAAAGTGCCAAATGGAAAAAAAAACTTGATAACAGACGAAACAGATGAATTCAATACTCATAAAATCGTGTGTCAGAGACTGCAAGGAAACACAAAATAAGGGTTCTTGCAGACAACCACGGTCATGCTATGTCTAGTATAAGTTCAGTGCTGAATGACTCGACCAAGTTTAAAATAGATGAATTTACGACATCTGGAACATCTCTGAATAATGTTGTGGGTAAATGGACTTCTGTCAATGGCCAACTACAGATTTTGTTGCTGTAATTGGAGGATCAAGGGTATCAGGAAAAATCAAGCATCTGAAGCAACCTCTGACCTGAGAACCCTAGTCAGACTCACACGTCCATCTGCCATAATAGTGAATATACCACATCGACATGTTATGATAAAACCCTTGTGTGTACGAAGAAGTGTCGAAAACCAGTATTAAATAAAAACAAATCTGCTATCTAATGATATGTAATTACATTTTCCTGGAGACATATGGAGTCTCAATTTTATCCCTGATAGGGATAGAAGCTGAAGTAATGAATTAAAATTTGTGTCAATGCTGGGACTTGAAACCACATATCATTCTTAGTAGATAGATGTGATATCCACTACACCACCCTAGCAGCGTGGCTAACACAGCTACATGGATTACCTTAGTCCAATGCCTTCCCGAATACAAACTTCAATTCAAACTTCGTCCCATCTTGATTTTCCCCTTCTTAAATCATCAGTGTTGCCGAAGCTGTCCAATATTGGAATAGCACCCCAGCTTTGTATGTAATGGGGAGATCCTGTCTGTACCTCTGGTATAGGTGATCTATTGACTGATGGAATTGTATTTTCCTGCAGACATACTGACTCAATTTTATCTTCGACAAGTATAGAAACTGCAGTAATTAAAGTTTGTCCCAAAGCCAGGATTTGAACCGTGGTCTCCTGTTCACTACGCAGATACAGATCGCCGCCAACGCCGAGCCAAACGCCCTACGTAACCAGCAGGCTAGGCGCCGGGCATGCAGTACGGGACTATGTTTTATAAATTTTTTCAAACTGTTGCATCATTGAGCCCTCGGTACGAGATCTACCCTTGTCCGGTTTGTGGCTGGCGCTACAGATCTTTATGTATGGAAATATACAGTACAATCGGATACAAATTTTACGTATTCACATACACCTTTACCTTTAATCCAAATAAATGCAGATTCGTTAGGACTGAGTTTTCTTTTGTTACGTGTATACAATACAAGTGGAGACGTAGAGTCATACGCAGATTTACCAAAGTCTTTATTAGCAATTTCAGATATATGGTACGTACGATAGGCAATTACATCTCTATCATTAAAACTTTCAAGACCAGGTACACTAGACACTCCACTACCACCTCTCACTATGGCAACTGTGAACCATCCATTTCCATGTGAGAATGTTTCGTTTATATCCAAACTAAAATTAAGTGAACATCCAAAAAATACACAAGGTCCATCGATGAGGGCGTGGACTGCAACACTCTTGACTGGAATGCGATTTTTCTTGTCTCCTGATGTTGTAGTAAGTTCAATGTTTTCTATGTTTTTATAAACTGTTGTGCGACGACGAAGTCGATATCTCCTGTACTCCACTACTCAAGCCTGGTAGTGAGGTTGGGAAAATCAAGATTGCTGAGGTGAATTGAAGATTTTGTTGGGGAGAGCATTGGACTAGGGTAATCTGTGCAGCTGTGTTAGCCAAAATGCCAGGATGCTGTAGTTGATAACACATCTGCCTTGTAAGCAGGACATCTGGGTTGAAGTCTCAACCTTGGCACAAACTTCAATTCATTACTTTAGCTGCTATCCTCATGAAAGATAAAGTTGAGACTCAATATGTCTGTAGGAAAATGTAAGTCCAATAGATCACCGACTCCTGAGGTACAGGCCGAATATCACTATTATGTACAAAGCTGGGCTGGTATTCTAATATCAGAGAGACTTGGCAGTACTAAAGATTTATAAGGGGAAAATCAAGATTGAGGGATGTGTGAACTGACATTTGTCTTTGGGAGGGAATTGAACTAGGCTAATCCGCACAGCTGTGTTAGCCACAACGTCAGTATGGTATAGTGTATGACACATCTGCCAAGCAAGCAGGAGACCTGCATTCAAGTCCAGGCCTTGGCATATTTTTAATTCATTAGTTACACCTCTATCATTATAGAAAATCTGCAATAATTACGATAATTTGACACTAATAAATACAAGCACTTCTAAAAGGGACAGTTATACAAAACATGACCAACCCTTTAATCACTTTGGTATAGTAGCCTTATGCAAAGCTACTAAAAAAACGTAAGTGACAAATTAAAATAAGTGAAGACCATCAGTAGTCTTGAACACGAGTGCCTCCTTAAGAGAAACTTGTAGTGATGACCAGGTATTGTCCTCAGAAGTCTTGGTCTATAAAATTATAATCACCACCATTAACTACAAAGTCATTTAAGGATACATCTGGGCTACTATTAACAGCTAAAGATTGTGAACATTTGCCCTTCTTCCATATAAATGTACGGTCAGTGACAAATAAACTTCATGAACTTCAACTATTTTTAAAAGAATTGCAATAGGATATACGAAGGTATGCTGAGAGGCAATGCATCCGAATTTTTAATATGAAGACTCTTAAAGCTTTTTAAATAAAACAAACGTTTTTAATATTATATAGCTTTGTTCTTCATGTCTACATATTTGCAGCCTGCTACCACTAGATGGCTCCGAATTGTAGCGCGTAACACGGTGGAACTATGTCGATGTGTTGGAAACAGTTTGCTGTAATCGAGTTTCGAATTCGAAGCGTTCATTCGCACATGGAGCACCCCTTCCATCAGCATGACAAGGCCAGAAAACACAAGTACCGTGACATCTGCAGCTTTCAATGCCTTATGTTCACTGTAACTGATCATCCTACATACAGTCACAACTCGCCCTATACAATTTTCATCTTATTCCGAAACTTAAAGAACACCTTCGAGGACTTCACTTTGATAGTGAGGAAGTGTTGCAAACATAAGTGAGGTTGTGCCGCCATCAACAGTCAAACATTCTACAGTGACGATATTAACAAACTTGTCTCTTGTTGGGAGAAATACACTCCTGGAAATTGAAATAAGAACACCGTGAATTCATTGTCCCAGGAAGGGGAAACTTTGACACATTCCTGGGGTCAGATACATCACATGATCACACTGACAGAACCACAGGCACATGGACACAGGCAACAGAGCATGCACAATGTCGGCACTAGTACAGTGTATATCCACCTTTCGCAGCAATGCAGGCTGCTATTCTCCCATGGAGACGATCGTAGAGATGCTGGATGTAGTCCTGTGGAACGGCTTGCCATGCCATTTCCACCTGGCGCCTCAGTTGGACCAGCGTTCGTGCTGAAAGTGCAGACCGCGTGAGATGACGCTTCATCCAGTCCCAAACATGCTCAATGGGGGACAGATCCGGAGATCTTGCTGGCCAGGGTAGTTGACTTACACCTTCTAGAGCACGTGGGGTGGCACGGGATACATGCGGACGTGCATTGTCCTGTTGGAACAGCAAGTTCCCTTGCCGGTCTAGGAATGGTAGAACGATGGGTTCGATGACGGTTTGGATGTACCCTGCACTATTCAGTGTCCCCTCGACGATCACCAGAGGTGTACGGCCAGTGTAGGAGATCGCTCCCCACACCATGATGCCGGGTGTTGGCCCTGTGTGCCTCGGTCGTATGCAGTCCTGATTGTGGCGCTCACCTGCACGGCGCCAAACACGCATACGACCATCATTGGCACGAAGGCAGAAGCGACTCTCATCGCTGAAGACGACACATCTCCATTCGTCCCTCCATTCACGCCTGTCGCGACACCACTGGAGGCGGGCTGCACGATGTTGGGGCGTGAGCGGAAGACGGCCTAACGGTGTGCGGAACCGTAGTCCAGCTTCATGGAGACGGTTGCGAATGGTCCTCGCCGATACCCCAGGAGCAACAGTGTCCCTAATTTGCTGGGAAGTGGCGGTGCGGTCCCCTACGGCACTGCGTAGTATCCTACGGTCTTGGCGTGCATCCGTGCGTCGCTGCAGTCCGGTCCCAGGTCGACGGGCACGTGCACCTTCCGCCGACCACTGGCGACAACATCGATGTACTGTGGAGACCTCACGCCCCACGTGTTGAGCAATTCGGTGGTACGTCCACCCGGCCTCCCGCATGCCCACTATACGCCCTCGCTCAAAGTCCGTCAACTGCACATACGGTTCACGTCCACGCTGTCGCGGCATGCTACCAGTGTTAAAGACTGCGATGGAGCTCCGTATGCCACGGCAAACTGGCTGACACTGACGGCGGCGGTGCACAAATGCTGCGCAGCTAGCGCCATTCGACGGCCAACACCGCGGTTCCTGGTGTGTCCGCTGTGCCGTGCGTGTGATCATTGCTTGTACAGCCCTCTCGCAGTGTCCGGAGCAAGTATGGTGGGTCTGACACACCGGTGTCAATGTGTTCTTTTTTCCATTTCCAGGAGTGTATATTCATCGCCAGAGTGATTATATCGAAAAATAAATATATAGACATGAAGGATAAAGATATATAACGTTAATAACGTTTTCTTTATTTTAAATAAAAAAGCTTTAAGAGTTTACAAATAAAAATTCAGAGGCATTACTTTTCAGTATGCCCTCGTATTGTGCCTAAATGAGCACTGGCTTAAGAAAAATAAGTATAAGCTGTATATTCCAGTTTTATATAAATTTAACTACTTGTTTTAGATGTAATATGGAAAATGGTGGAATATCAATACTAATCAAAAATGATACCAACCATACACTCAAGACAATAGATACAAGCATTTAATAGATAGAGGAATTGAAATAGCTGCCACTCACTTCCCTGAAAGCAAGATTGTTGTAGTATTCACGCCTGGTGCCCCAGAAAGTAGTACCACAGTTTTTATCCAACTTACAAATAATCTGTTACTGTACTTACTTAAATATAAGAGTCATAAAATTATAACATTTGGGTTTATACTAATGTGGTGATGTAAAATTCTAAAAGTAGCATTCTGCTGGATATCCCCAAGTTATACAATTTCTCTTGCCTTAACTATAAGCCTACCAGACAGAATTCCTGTGTAGATAATGTTACACCAAACATTTGAGAAGACGATGTAGTTTTAAATCTTGTTAAACCTATGCTCTCTGACCATGAGGGAATGTTCCTAACACTAATGGGGCTCAAAAATGGTAATGATCAACCAGCAGAACCCAGGTCAGTGAGATAGATAAATCCACAGAGTGTAAGAAATCGCACATAAAGAGTTTTGACCACTGATTAGTGTACCACTGTCATGGAGAATGAGTCATTAAGTGGCGCTTTTGGTCATTTCTTACATACCATTACCACTATTTTTAATTAATATTGTACACTCATCATCCAACACAATAGGTTAAATGAAAGAAAAAATAAACAGAAGAGAAATGTAACTGACTAATACAAACCTTATTTCAGTAATTTAAGAAATCTTTTAAAAATTTGCTATGATAGATCTTGCACTGATAATGAGTAAGGACATTCATATGCCAAACTAAGAAAGCTCCACAGAAAACATATCATTTCTGCAAAGAAAAAATCTTTTAATAACTATATTTCTCAGTCCACAGCAAATCTAAAACAAGTTTGGAAATACACTCTGGAAATGGAAAAAAGAACACATTGACACCGGTGTGTCAGACCCACCATACTTGCTCCGGACACTGCGAGAGGGCTGTACAAGCAATGATCACACGCACGGCACGGCGGACACACCAGGAACCGCGGTGTTGGCCGTCGAATGGCGCTAGCTGCGCAGCATTTGTGCACCGCCGCCGTCAGTGTCAGCCAGTTTGCCGTGGCATACGGAGCTCCATCGCAGTCTTTAACACTGGTAGCATGCCGCGACAGCGTGGACGTGAACCGTATGTGCAGTTGACGGACTTTGAGCGAGGGCGTATAGTGGGCATGCGGGAGGCCGGGTGGACGTACCACCGAATTGCTCAACACGTGGGGCGTGAAGTCTCCACAGTACATCGATGTTGTCGCCAGTGGTCGGCGGAAGGTGCACGTGCCCGTCGACCTGGGACCGGACCGCAGCGACGCACGGATGCACGCCAAGACCGTAGGATCCTACACAGTGCAGTAGGGGACCGCACCGCCACTTCCCAGCAAATTAGGGTCACTGTTGCTCCTGGGGTATCGGCGAGGACCATTCGCAACCGTCTCCATGAAGCTGGGCTACGGTCCCGCACACCGTTAGGCCGTCTTCCGCTCACGCCCCAACATCGTGCAGCCCGCCTCCAGTGGTGTCGCGACAGGCGTGAATGGAGGGACGAATGGAGACGTGTCGTCTTCAGCGATGAGAGTCGCTTCTGCCTTCGTGCCAATGATGGTCGTATGCGTGTTTGGCGCCGTGCAGGTGAGCGCCACAATCAGGACTGCATACGACCGAGGCACACAGGGCCAACACCCGGCATCATGGTGTGAGGAGCGATCTCCTACACTGGCCGTGCATGCTCTGTTGCCTGTGTCCATGTGCCTGTGGTTCTGTCAGTGTGATCATGTGATGTATCTGACCCCAGGAATGTGTCAATAAAGTTTCCCCTTCCTGGGACAATGAATTCATGGTGTTCTTATTTCAATTTCCAGGAGTGTAGTTAAAAGACAAACAGGAATAGTTCCAGGAAATTTACCTGTTCCTCTAACTGCAGATTAACTAACTAAATGGTTCACAAATTCTGGGAAATTATCCATATTATATAACAGTAATTTAGATATCAATAGCGATAGACACCCCAATTCACAAGAACCAGAGCTATTGGTAGATGTGCCAGTATTTGGGTCGAGAACATTTATCCTAAGGATACACTGGATGTTGTCAGATAACTGAGTAGCCCTAGAACATTCTCTAATTTTATCCTAAAGACAATAATAGTTACTGATGCATTTCATTGTCTTACTTTATCAGTAGGAGGGAACAGTTCCAGACTGCTAGGAACTTAAGAATTGTCTTGTCCATGCACAAAAAAAGAGACAGAAATACAGCCTAAAGTGATGGATTTATAGTAATAGCGCCACTAATAAGGAAAATTATTGAAACTTTAATGAAAGGTCAATTAAATGATTTATGTGAATGTTCTAATCTACTTAATAAGGCCCAAAATAAATTATGAAGTATGCTGTCAACAATTATGGCACATCAAGAAGGATCAGTACTACATGGGCGTGAAAATAGGCAGCACACCTATACAACTGTAGTAGTTCTAACCGAACCATTTGATAGTGTGTCACATAGCATTTTAATTAGGAAACTTGAAAGATATGGAATAACTAAACAGAACTAGCACTACCGACAACACAAACCAAACAGTTGTTGCAAAATAAAATAAAAAATCTGACTTTTCAAAATAAAATATGGAGCATCCCAATGCCCCTTGCTAGGGCCATTTTTGTTTGTTGTCTATGTCAATGAGTGGCCCAACTTTTTGTCATATAAGTCCTTCATGTACGCCATGACCCAACTTCTATCACATCATGCCATGATGTTGACATCATCAAACAAATGAACAACATCATGATGGAACAGACAGTTCGGTGGTTACATGAAAATAGGGTGACATTAAAAAAATTGAAACTGATCACGTCCTATTTTCCCTTAGAAATATTAATAATGGACAAAATGAATTTAAGCATTCTGTGAAATTGTTAGGAATATATGTCAGTAGTAAATTACATTGGAATTCCCACACAGAAAAGCTCTGCAGTAAGTTGGCAAGAGTTTTATTCCACCTCAGTAAACTGATGGATCGTGTGTATAAGGAGCTCATGCTTATGACCTATTGTGCTTTTTTCATACACACTTGCATTATGGAATACTTCTTTGTGGAAACTTTGTTGGGATAAAAGAGGATTTCCTTTGTTAAAAGAAATTCATGTGATGTGTTTTTGGTTTTAACAACTTAACTTCTGGCAGACAGTACTTTATTGAGCTCAAAATACTTACATTCTACACAGGCTCAGAGCATGCCAAACAGAATGTCCACATGTATGAAAGCAGATATGATGTGTACTCATATTGAACGAAAGCTATTAACTTACTTCTTATGGAGTTGTTTATGTTGAGTCCAAAATAGTCTTTTACATGCTGGCATGCTGGCAATTTTTTTCAACAATGTACACATGACATAAGGGCGGTGTATGAAAATAAATGTAAAACGGCGGTAAAGACATGGTTGTACGATAAAGCATTCAATAACACAAATTTTATTTATTTATGCATTTATTTTACCTGGCAAGATTAGGGCCTTCAGGCCCTCTCTTACACCTAACCAGGCATACTCAGATTAAACGAGTTACAGTTTCTACATAACATTAAGGACATATAGCCTATTATGCAGTACTGATGTTAAAGAAAAAAATAGATATTATAACAGTAGTACAATGATAATTATAACAATAAAAATAATTATAACAATCAAGAATAATAATAATGACTATGTATATGAAAGTAAACATACTTTTCTTTTCTGAATGTCAGTCCCATTGTTAGTTGGGAATTTTCTCGTTATGTTCTTGCAGCTTGAGAGTTATTCTCATCGTGCAGAGACATAAGTCGATAGAATGGGGTGAAAGAGATATATAAGAGGTAGATAGGTTAGAGGAAGAGAAATAGAACGGTAAAATTCGAAGCTGTGATGGAGAGGAGAAAGGAAGAGATGGGAGGGGCACAACAATGGTGGCTATACCGTCCCTAATATGTAAGTTTTGAGTTCCCTCTTGAATGTTGAGTAGTTCTGGATAAGACGAAGATCACAGGGGAGAGCGTTCCATAGTCGTATGGCTGAGATGGAGGATGACACTGAGAAAGATTTTGTTATGTAAAAGTACAGCCAAGATGATAGACGTATCCGATCTGGTGTTGCGATTGTGGAATGATGATAGGTGTTTAATGTGAGAAGATAAGTATTGGGGGCACCAGTGGCTAAGAAATCAATGAAGTAAGCACATCGTGTGGAGATCGCGTGCCTTATGTGGGCGTATCCAACCTAGCTGGGAGTATGAAGGACTGATATGGTCATACAACCGAATATTGCACACGTATCTAACGCAAGCATTCATCACTAGCTCGAGGCATCTAGAATTTTCACTATTTGTGCCGTGTTGAACTACATCGCCGTAGTAAAGATTAGGCAAGACTAGTGTTTGGACTAATTTTTGTTTAACATGGGTTGGAAATATTTTTCTAAATTTTTGAATTGCATGTAGGGAGGAGAGCGATTTCCGGCAAGCTGTGACTGTTTGTTCTTCACAGTTTAGGTGTTCATCCAAGATTATTCCAAGGTCTTTTACTGTTTTTTGGTATGGTAGTTGGGTACCATTGAGGAGTATTTTAGGGACTGTTTCGCGAAAGTACCGGCTGATTAACTTTGGATGAGATATAAGTATGACCTGGGATTTCTTGGGGTTTAGTTTCAGACCTAGGTTCTGTGCCCATCGAGAAACAGAGCAAAGATTTGCGTTCCTACTCGCTACTGCGCCAGCAATGTTTTTGGGGCTTGCACTTATGTACAGTTGGATGTCGTCGGCATAAAGATGGTAGTTGCAGGAGTGAATCACTGAAGAAATATCATTAATGTACAGCGAGAAGAGTAGTGGACAAGGGACGGAGCCTTGGGGAACTCCAGAGCGCACGCTTTTCCATGATGACTTTTCCGACCCACAAATGACTTGTTGACTTCTGTTTTTGAGGTAGCTGTCGAACCAGTGTATTGCGCTGTTTGAGAAATTCAGCTGTTTCATTTTAATTAGTAATATATCGAAGTCAACTGTGTCAAAAGCCTTGCTAAAGTCAAGCAGTGTTAGGATAGTAGCTTCACGTCTGTCCATAGCATGTTTAATGTCATCAGTTACTTTGATTAATGCGGTTGCTGTACTATGGTGCTTTCGAAAGCCTGACTGATATTCGTCATGGATGTTATGAGTTTTGAGGTAATCCGTCAGCTGTTCATGGACGATGTACTCTAAGGCTTTAGAAATTGTAGGTAGTATGCTGATCGGCCTGTAGTCACCTGGCGATTTAGGGTTGTCAGTCTTGGGTATAGGCTGAATTAAACTTTGCTTCCACTCAGTAGGATATGTACTACTGACAAGAGACAGGTTGAAGATGTCTGTGATAACTGAAATAATAGTGTCTACGACGTTCTTAATTATGCCAATGCTCACTCCATCATTTCCTACTGCCTCGGAAGACATTCTCATAATTGTCTTGTGTACTGTGCCTGTAGTGACATGTTTTAGGAAAAACTTGTCTCTCGAGAGATTGATATCTTGGGGCTGGTAATTTGTCGCTGCGTGGCAGTTTACAGCTGTTGAGAAGAAATCGTTTAATTCTTCTGCTGACGCTTGATAAACAGCGTCAGATCTTCGCTTCCCTATACCGAAACTGCGCAGCTTTTTCCACAGTGCAGCAGGTTTTGATATGCCGCATACGACAGAGCGGGCATGTCTGATTTTGGCATTCCTCACGCTTTGCTTGGTTCTGTTTCGGAGTTTCCTATAAGCTTCGTACGCCTCGGGAGTTGGGTTACGCTTGAAGGCCCTATGTGCAGCATCACGTTTATTCATTAACTGGCGTAATGCAGTGGTGAGCCACGGAGCGGGAGCTCTCTTTACCTTGACAGTGCGTTGAGGAGCATGTTTATCAAACAGTGCAATAATTTTGCGACATAATTGCCGAATTTTTCCGTCTAAAGTCGGTTCATTGCTTATATCATGCCAAGGGATGTCTGAGCAATCCTTTTGAAGAGCGTCATGGTTAACATTTTTTAAGTTTCTGTAGGTTACCAGGTGAGATTTTTCTCTGGTAGTATGCATTGAGTAATTTAAGAATATCACGTCATGAGCAGAGAGTCCCGGAGCGGATGTCTGATTGGCGCGGATTATTTTATCTGGTCGCTTTGTTGCTATTATATCTATGATTGTGTGGCTTGTGACGTGTGATGAGTTGGGTCCAGCGATATTAAACTCATATCATTGGAGTGGAACAGTCTCCTTAGTTTTTCGGCAGAGGGAGATTTTAACTGTAAGTCGATGTTTGTGTCGCCCATAATGATTGTGTGTTCATACTGTGTCACGAGTGAGGACAGGGCAGACTGAAAGGAGGACATGGCACCGACGTTTGGAGGTTTATAGATTACTCCAATTAGCAGTTTCTGATTTGATGTATTTATTTCGAAAAACAAGAACTCTGCTTCTTCTTCGCCCTTTGCATCTGATGTGCATAGTACAGTAGGTGTCAGATCAGAGCGAACATAGGCACCCACACCACCCCCGCGTCGTGTTTCACGATCTGCCCTTAGGAGAGAGCAAATTAATTTCTATACAAAGGAAAAACTACGATCTCTTATTATAAATGAGACTGTGAACAAACAAAATTGTTAACTACTTGCAAACAACCTAATTGTGGTTTATGTAAGCTGCGCAACAAAACTAATTATGTACAAGTCAACTAACATCTAATGAATAATATTTATGTATGTTACCCATTTATATAATTGTTTGTACAACTATTTATGTGACCATGTATTTACTGATAATGCCTTATACAACATAACAGTTCCTTACAGGCAAAAAAATCACTTCAATTCAATTCAAAACGCATTTCCATAAGAAGTTTTTAGAAACTGGCTTATCTATGGACGAAGGTAAAAAACCCAAGAAGCGAATCCTCGATATATTATGGAGTTTCTAAACAAAGATGTGGATGGAGCAATCACCGCACGCAAGAATCATGAAGATAACATTCCACAAGAGAATTATGTACCCACAGCATCTGCCTTTCATGTGAAAATTAAATGAAGGTTGACAAGAAGAAGAAACAACAACATTCGTACCCTTTCTGAGTATACTTGCAATGGGACCAAGACTCTCGAAAGGTTTCAAGCTTACAGGCTAGAAAAGAGACCTGAAGAAAAGGAACTGCTGGTTCTTATGCTTTAATGTACATTTATACTGCAGCCTCGCTGCTAGCACATCGGATCTCCCTGTTCTCCAGGAGCAGTATTACATTAACGCTGCAGCCTCGCTGCTGACAAATCGTTACTCACTCGTCGTATAGCATCTCGCTTTACCCTGCGGCTGCTCGTATCGTTAGTCGATTGAATTACTTGGAGTGTGTGAAGCAAAAACTGTATTTCATGCAGCGCCTGGCGACAGTAATAGTGGCTCGTTCACATAAAAAATATGGTTCTTGAAAACGGGGATGAAGCGGTACTGATGCGCCTTTTGAATCTAGATCGTCCACTTTCACCAGTTCTAACAACAGCCCAAAAATTTCGAGAGCACTTTTTCAAACAATTACGAATTTCGTAACAAATTATCCAGTTCATTTTCAATATTATTCAGCCAGAATAGATATAAAAATTCGACCCAAAATTAACACTGTAGTTACTGCTGTAGAGTAACTCAAAATTAACAGTTTCTGATGTAGAGTGTTTCGTAGGCCTGCTCAATCTCAGGCAATATTTCGTCAGTTTTTATCCATATCTACTTCATACATTACATCTGCCACTTTTAGACTTTCGTGCTCGCACTCTAGCGAAAAAGAAGGGAACTATAAATTGATTATAGAGGAACTTATTCCCAAAAATTATTAAACCTAATATAACCTATCATGAAGCGGCTATGATGATCAGTAAGCATTGGAGTGTGATGTATTTTCCTTCGGCACCATTGTACTTGTTTACTGTAACGTCACCTCATGTATCCGACAACGGCCAAGTACAATAATATTGTGGTTGACTAGTTCAGCTCTTGTAGTGATCGTGAAGGTAAGATTAATTTAATTACACCGTACGCAATGGTATCTAAGAAGTCATTTTTCTCATGCTCCATTCTGTAACAGGAGGGCGTGCAGCAAAATAATATCTCCCAATTTTTTATACGAAAACTCTTAAAGCCTTTCAAATAAAACAATCCTTATGAACATTCTACATCTTCATTCTTCATATTTATATATTTATTTCTCAACATACTCATCCTGACTACGAACACATTTCTCCGAACGAGAGACCAGTTTATTGGCACCGTCACTGTAGAATGTTTGACTTTGCTGTCGGAGCCACAAACTGACGCCTGCTTGCAGTGCTTCATCACAGTCAACGTGAATCCTCGAAGGCGTTCTTTAAGCATTGGAGCCGAACGTTGTGACCGAGTGGTTCTAGGTGCTTCAGTCCGGAACCACGTGGCTGCTACAGTCGCACGTTCGAATCCTGCCTCGGCCATAGATGTGTGTCATGTGTTTAGGTTAGTTAGGTTTAAGTAGTTCTAAGTCTAGGGGACTGATGACCTCAAATGTTAAGTCCCATAGTACTTAGAGCCATTAAATTTTGGAGACAGCTGAAAATCGGAAGGGGCCATGTCGGGACTCTATGTACGATGGTAGATGATAGTGAACACACAAGGCGTTGGATTGTTGCAGATGTCACAGCGATTGTGTGTGGTCTGGCATTGTCATGCTGAAGGAGAGAGTGCTCCACGTGTAGACGAACTCCTCGAATTCGAATCTGGATTACAGCTAGCTATTCCTCACCCACCGACATAGTTAAGTTATATACGGCCATGTTACATGCTACAATTCCGAGTCCTCTTGCGGCAGAGTGTTGCAGCTATGTAAACATGAAGAATAAATATTTAGAATGAAACTTCTTGGCAGATTAAAACTGTGTGCCGGACCGAGACTCAAACTCGGGACCTTTGCCTTTCGCGGGCAAGTGCTCTACCAACTGAGCTACCCAAGCACGACTCACGCCCTGTCCTCACAGCTTTACTTCTGCCAGTACCTCGTCTCCTACCTTCCAAACTTTACAGAAGCTCTCCTGCGAACCTTGCAGAACTAGCACTCCTGAAAGAAAGGATATTGCGGGGACATGGCTTAGTCACAGCCCGGGGAATGTTTCCAGAATGAGATTTTCACTCTGCAGCGGAGTATGCGCTGATATAAAGTTTGGAAGGTAGGAGACGAGGTACTGGCAGAAGTAAAGCTGTGAGGACGGGGCGTGAGTCGTGCTTGGATAGCTCAGTTGGTAGAGCACTTGCCCGCAAAAGGCAAAGTTCCCTAGTTCGAGTCTCGGTCCGGCACTCAGTTTTAATCTGCCAGAAAGTTTCCCATGGATATAGGGAGAGAGATGGCAGAGTTTTGAGAGCGGATGATCTGGACTTGTGTCCATCAGAGACAGTAAATTTGTAAGACTGCATGTCATTAACTGATATATACATTATGACTTTTGAACACTATTAAGGTAAATACAATGTTTGTTCTCTATCGAAATCTTTCATTTGCTAACTACGCCTATCAGTAGTTAGTGACTTCAATAGTTAGAATCTTTTATTTAGCTGGCGGTATTGAAGCTCGCTGTATTGCAGTAGTTCGAGTAACAAAGATTTTTGTGAGGTAAGTGATTCATGAAAGGTATAGGTTATTGTTAATCAGGGCCATTCTTTTGAAGGGATTATTGAAAGTCAGATTGCGTTGCGCTAAAAATATTGTGTGTCAGTTTAGTGATGATCAGAATAAGTAAAGAGAGAAATGTCTGAGTACGTTCAGTTTTGCTCAGCTCATTGAAAATCAAATAACGTAAGGGGTTTTCTGCACAATCATTCATAAATTTTTCTAAGGGGAGGTTTCAGGTTCTTGAGTTAACAAGAGGCTCCTAGATGCTCTTCAGCTAAATTAGAGGGAACAGAGGTAAGTGGAATAGGTTGTCAGTAGTATTTAGTTTCAGTAATGCTATTAGAGCTAAAATATTTGCCTTTTTTGGTTCAAATGGTTCAAATGGCTCTGAGCACTATGGGACTTGACATCTGAGGTCATCAGTCCCCTAGAACTTAGAACTACTTAAACCTAACTAACCTAAGGACATCACACACATCAATGCCCGAGGCAGGATTCGAACCTGCGACCGTAGCGGTCGCGTGGTTCCAGACTGAAGCGCCTAGAACCGCTCGGCCACACCGGCCGGTTGCCTTTTTTTGTTTACACAGTACTTAAAGACATGTAGTTTTCTTTTAATTATTTTCGTTCTGTTCATACACAAAATTTTGTTACCATGGAAATCGTCCTTCATCTACAAAATAGTTCGTGAAATCTTCTGTTACACACTTAGCAAAGAAAAAAATGGCTCTGAGCACTATTGGACTAAACATCTGTGGTCATCAGTCCCCTAGAACTTAGAACTACTTAAACCTAACTAACCTAAGGACATCACGCACATCCACGTCCGAGGCAGGATTCGAACCTGCGACCGTAGCAGTCGCGCGGTTCCTGACTGAGCGCCTAGAACCGCTAGACCACCGCGGTCGGCACACACTTAGCATCAAGTGGAATATTTACAGCGGTGGACCTTTGTAATAGTAGCATACTGGAACTATCTGAGGTGAATACATCATGGAACATGCCATGTTCTATGCCCCACAATCGAGAGAAGCACACGGAGTATAAGTTTGACCCACAATGGTCATTCTAGTTACCTTTGAGACTGGGCGTGATGAGTTGATGTTAGTTAAAAATGCCTTTAAGGCGAAAAAGACGTCATTATCAACACCTCACTGAGTTTGAACGAGGTCGTGTAATGGAGCTACGAGAAGCTAGATATTCCTTCTGTGATCCTGCAGAAAGACTTAGCAGTAATGTAGTCACTGGACGTAATTGTTGACAACGATGGTAACGAGAATTTACGGTCGTAAGATGACCGGGCTCTGGACGGTCACGTGGCACTACCGAGAGGGAAGACCATCGTGTTCGGCGTATGGCTATAGCGCGTCGTACTGCACCTGCAGAAGCTATTGGAGCAGCAGTTGGCAGCACACTAATACAACGAACTGTTACAAATCGGTTACTTCAAGGACAGCTCCGAGCCAGACGCCCTGTATCGTGCACTCCACTGACCCCAAACTACGGCCATTTGCGACGTCAGTGGTGTCAAGCGAGAGCTCATTGAAGGGCAGGGTAGAAGTCTGTTGGATTCCTCATTTTAGTTGGTTCTGCCTCGTCGCCAGTGATGGCCGTGTGTTGGTTAGAAGGAGGGTAATTGAGGGCATGCAACCAACCTGTCTGCTTGCTAGACACACTGGACCCACACCTGGAGTTGTAGTCTGGAGTACGATTTCGGTCTGGAGTGCGATTTCATATGACAGCAGGAGCACTCTCGTGGTTATCCCACGCATTGCCGCTATAAATTTGTTCGTCAGTCTGGTGATTCGACATATTGTACTGCCATTAATGAACAGCATTCTAGCTTGGTTTCCAACAGGATAACGCTCGCCCACATACCGATGTTCTAAATCAATATGCTCTGTAGTGCGTCAACATGTTGCCTTGGCCTACTCGATCACCCGATTTGTCTTCAGTCGAGCATATATGGGACATCATTAGATGACAACTCCAGCGTCATCCATAACCAGCACCAACCGTACATATATTGACCGACCTTGTGCTACAGACATGGCACTCGATCCCACAAACCGACGACCGGTACCTGTACGACACAAAGCATGCATGTTTGCATGCTTGCGTTCAACATTCTGGAGGTTTCACCGGTTCGTAATGTACCAGAATTTCACATCTGCAATGCTTACATCAACTTGGGGTATTGCAGTGTTAATCTTTTATGTTCTGATGTTGCGATATTTTTTGTCACATTAATTATGTAAGACAGCTGCTGCTTTTACTACCTTATCATTATGGTCTACTTCCAAATTCACAGCGATGTGAAAAATCCTAAAGCGTGTTTTCAAGATTCCACCAAAAGCGTTGTCAATAATGCGCCAAGGTCTACACGCTTACGATCGCTGTAAATTTTTTCCATGCTTCCTAGCCACTTTGTCGTAATGGTTTTAGTGTATCAGCCCTCCAAGGAAATGCATAGTCTCCTATGAACACACACACTACACTCGCATTCAGGAGGACGACGGTTCGAAACCGCGTCCGGCCATCCTGATTTAGGTTTTCCGTGATTTCCCTAAATAACTCCAGGCAAATGCCGGGATGCTTCCTTTGGAAGAGCACGGCTGATTTCCTTCCCCATCCTTCTCTAATCCGATGGGACCGATAACCTCGCTGTTTGGTCCCCTTCCCCCAAACCGACCAACCAACCCTATGAACACATATGGCAGTTTTCCTGAACTTTTCACGACTTTTGTCTCTCTTGGAATGTTCAATAATTTGCTCTGTAGTACCCTAAAATATTCTATGTTCTGAAGAACACCTACCACCGATATTCTCCCCTTTGCGCCGAAATCGAACAGAATAAATCTGCAGTTTCCATCAGCTATTGCACGTAGGATCATACTGTGTGAATGTCTGTAATTAAAATAAAATGGACGACTTCCAGCTGGAGCAGCAATATTTACATGTCTTTCTTTAATGCAGCCAAGAAAAAGCGGAAAATTCCATCTCTTTTCAAAATCATTCTCTATAGTACCCTACTCCCACAGTACACTGAAACTGAAAACTGTGAAATCCTTATGTGAAAATTGTTACCTAAAATTGCATATCAACGTTATTATGAAAAGTATGTTATTGTTACATCCATTACAGCTGATAATTTTCAGCAGAGAGTAAAGGTACGTCACATAGTTTTATAGGCAGACTGACTAATATAGATGAAACATCTGTGTTTTGAGACCATTTACCATGCTACATTAAGTCAAAGATCAGCTGCAATATATATAAATCAGTAAAAGAAAACTGGGTTAAGTTCTAAGCGATTTTTAAAAAATTTAAATTACTTTTATTTCCTCAGCTGAATTTGGTAGCTCGTTTAAGAAACTTTTTGTTGCTTGATCATGTATGTATTTGTAAATGAAATGCTTATCATTTGTTATCGCTACCATGGTATTCTGATATACACATTAAAACAAAAGAACGACACACCACGAAGGAATTATGCGAATATGACGGAATCGATTGATGTGACGTACGTGGACAAACAAACAAATGATTACAATGTTAGAAATTTGGATGATTTGTTCAAGAGAAAGAGCTTCACAAATTTAGCAAGTCAATAACGTGCTGGACCACCTCTGTCTGTTACGCAAGCAGTTATTCCGCTTGTCATTGATTGACAGAGTTGTTCGATATCCACCTCAGGAATATCGTGCCAAATTCTGTCTGGTTGGCGCTTCAGATTGTCAAAATCACGAGCTGGTTGGAGGGTATTGCCCATATTGCTCCAGACGTTCTCAATTGGAGAGAAACCTGGCGACCTCGCTGACCAAGGTAGAGTTTGGCAAGCATGAAGACGAGCAGTATAAGCACTCGCCGTTTGCGGGTGCGCATTGTCTTGCTGAAATTTAAACCCAGAACGGCTTGTCATAAGGGACAACAAAATGGGGCGTAAAATATCGTCAACGTATCGGTGTGCTCTAAGGATGGATGCCATGGACGACAACCAGGGAATGGCACTCCAGATCATCACTCCTGGCTGTCGGGCCGTACGGAGAATGACAGTCAGGTTGGTATCCCACCGCTGTCCAGGCCGTCTTGGGACACATCTTTGCTGGTCATCGGGGCCTGAAATCTCATTCATAGAGTAGAATTTTCTGCTGTGACGAGTACTGCTGAGAAATGAGCGTAAAACGTGAAATAACAATTTAAAGCATAAAACAAATATAAGTAAAATAAAGAACTAGACTAATAATGAATGTTCAAATATTTTCATTAGGTGTGTTGAAAACACTCTCACAGCGCATTGTGTACAGCTTATTTTCCAAAAAATGGTATTTCAGAAATCAGCTTGATTACAAATAGATGTATATAGCCTGTAAGCAAACAACAACAAAATGTTCATTTCTCAAAATTAATTAATGGTGGTGGAGTATTTTGAAAAATTTCAAATTATTATAAAATTAGATTATAAAGTTTTCAAGAAAGTTAATTACATATTAACTTTTATATGAGAGAAACGTTTTATTTCGAAGATATTCCCTCCAGACCTAGTACAACAAATTATATATCGGGGTGTGTTTTACTCCTTAAAAGTGAAACTGAGTTCAAACATTCTCTACAAGTTCCCTCTATACACCCGCCAAGTTTCATCAAGATCGTTTAGTGACACCTGGGAATGTTCCCTTGCTACAAGCACAACTTATCGGGCCCACTGGTTCACATTTTATGAGTGGATTGTTGTTCAAAAAAGAGTCCTCCCCACTTGTAAACACAATTCAAAATGATTCACAAAATACTATTTTTTAATTAAATATTTTCAGTAAAAAAGTCATTTGCAAACGCTAGAAACTCTGACGCGGTTTCCGTGTCACAAAATAATAGTAGTTAACAAATCGTCTAAATCTAGTTTATCTGTAATATCTCAGTACATAGTGGAAAATAAACACTATTTTAGCACATAACTCTGGAGGAAGTAAAGTTAGTCCAACAATGACTTAGCATAGCATAGCAAATTAAAAACAGTGAAGAGGTTTTACTGACCGAAGGAACTACTAACATAGAAATTGCTGTTACTTCTGGTACTAAAAAAGTGAAGTGGTAAAGACATTAACATTGACTGACTAGTAACAAGGAAGGTAAATAAAAAATTCCAGGTCAACTACCTCATGACGCTGAGGAAGTTCGTCGATCAGTGTTTGAATGCATAGACCGAGTAATATAACAATTGTGACAACGATATATGACTACAATGGAAATCGCTAAAAATTTTCATATTGTTGAAACAAAATTTGTCCTTGAAGCTTTTGATGACTCTCTGGCTGTAGCATTGGAGAATATAGTAGAAATTTACGATGAATTTGATCAGAAGCAAGTGCAGCAAGAATTAAAAAGGTATTATAGGCATCTACATGGAACACATACGAGTGTGGATGTTGCTGCTAGATGGGCAGCCCACAAAATTCTTCATTTATAATTAAATTGAACTTCAGTGATTCATTGCCTTGTACGTCACTTATAATCCAATACTTCTTGACCATTTGTGTCTCAGCCACGTCTTGTGAGAAGTTTTTTCTCAACTAAAAGCAATAAAAATTAACTTGTACCTACGATGAATCAAGAAAGACTATCCAAGCTGTCCATTTTATCAACTGAAAGTGAAGTTTCAAATATATTTCAACGATATTATTGAGAATTTTAGTAAAATAAATACATATACCATAATAATGTCAATAGTAACAACTACGTAGGGATGGCAAAACCGACCAGTTAAGGGGACCACACACTGCCTATCTAACCCATGTTAATTTAGGTAAGTATTTGACCCATTTGTGAAATAACTATTTGATGCAGGACCTTAATACTTTTACTGCATGTTACATGGTGCTAATAGAGTCAACTGCACTAAAATCTACTTTATCCATTTTATAGTTTTGAAGAAATACTTTTTTTTAAATTTATTAACAAAAATATTAAGTTTTTTCTGCAGAAAATATTTTTTGTGAACTTCCTAATGGGGGAATATTAATGAATGTAGTATCAGAGGTGGCTTTTTATGTTATGCAGGGTCTCTGAAAATTTCATTCATTTATCTATGGTAGTTTCTGATATAATGGGGCATATGTACCGAAAATTTTAGTTTGCGGGAAATCGACTTCAAAAGAAAAAAAACTTTTGAACTTTCTTACTTACAGTTAATTAAAACTGCCCTGCTGCATATAATGGCCCTTCTTTGGCCTCTAGCAGGTCTTCCAGCTTTTTCTCACCTTCCTGGATGTTTGTCTTGCTTTCTTGGCCATATTAGATGCAGACCTGTCTGCATCGGATATCCTCATTTTATCGCAATGTTGCAGCCCAGTAATCATATTTTCACCAGGATTAATTCCCAGCTTTTTCAGTGCCCAGCACTTTCCAATATTACCATAACTGAATGTAATAACAGCATCATGAACTCCTAGTTTCATTGTATGCATGCCTACAAATACAGTTTTAGGAAAGCGGTTCCAAATTGTGCTGTTGAAACATTCATTTGGGTTCTGTGTCCGCCCATGCAGACATTTCCTTAGAAGGTCATTATGGGCTAAGTCTCTGAAAATAGGTTTAATTGCTGCAATAACAGCAGCAGGAAGAGAGTGCTGGTGAGAATAAAATTCTCCAGTTTTACTAGCCCTATTGTATTTGCACCACGAATCTCCTCCTGGTGGACACAATCCAGGACAAAGCTTATTATCAGTAGAGGACTTATGGAAGAATATAGCCCAAACATCTCTCCCCATTGCCTTGAGATTTTCTTTATTCCTCCTAACTGTCTGCCCATAGTATACCTGCAAGTTTTCTATTTCAGTTTTAGTTAACCGACCCTGTCCAGTCAACAATTTTCCATCTTCTAATTTTTTACTCTCATATCAACAGTTAGCTTTCTCAGCTTTACTCCCAAACGTTTTTGAGCATGACCTACACATTCTATTTTGCTAAAAATAGCATCTCCATATGGCTTAGAGTTGAAAGTGGGTGGGTTGACAGTGGGTGACAGAAAAGTGGGCGTGGCACATAAACACATGGGGTAGAAAATCCTCTTTAAATGCTCGAAAAAAGTTTTTTCAGCAAAATCCTTTTCCGAGCAATTAAATAAAACCTTCATCTATCGAAATATGATGAAAACCGAAAATCTATTTTTTTCGACCTGAACCACGGTGTGGTCCCCTTAAAGTCAATACTGGTATTTTAGTTCTGAATGACCATTATATTTCGGTATTTGTTTGGTCTCGGTTATAGCAATTGTTTTTTTTATTTTTTACTGATAACCAAGGAAAAAACCGAAGTACCAATTAACCATAGGATCAGAACAATTTTTTTGTGTTTTTAAGTAAGCCCTTTAAAAAAAGGAGTACTTTTTTTATTTGTAAAGTTTGTATTCGTTTCAATTATTGCGTTATTACAGAAAATGCTATAAGCGATCAGTGATATTTTAATAACAATGCCGACAGAAACGAGCAGCTAACACATGACATAAGAATAGGCTCAGCATTGCTGAGACAATAGCGTCCCTGCTGCCGTGAGTCTTGACTTAAGGTATGTGTGTACGTGCAGTGTGCAAATCTTGCCCCCACATGCTCTATACGGTAGTTTCTCACTGTCGGTGCAGGACATCCGTTGTATTAAAGAATAGCACCAACCCTAGACTGCAAATATCTTTACGAAGCGACATAGCAGTGAAGTACAATGCTTCATTTGCTTTACAAGATGGAAGATATGTCTGCCATTTCTACGAAGTAATTGAAGGGAGAGGAAATTATGAAAATTGTAATTAATTCAAAACTTTATAACAACCTATTCATAGTACACAATAAAGACAGAAAGTAGTTGATCTGCTATCTGTGTCTACATAATGTGTCTTTATACGCTTGTAGCCCTTGAAGCCCTTGAAGAAAAGAGAACCACGTGCAAGAATATCAAGAGCTCAGATGGCAACCCAGTTCTAAGCAAAGAAGGGAAGGCAGAAAGGTGGAAGGAGTATATAGAAGGTTTATACAAGGGTGATGTACTTGAGGACAATATTATGGAAATGGAAGAGGATGTAGATGAAGACGAAATGGGAGATACGATACTGCGTGAAGAGTTTGACAGAGCACTGAAAGACCTGAGTCGAAACAAGGCCCCCGGAGTAGACAACATTCCATTAGAACTACTGACAGCCTTGGGAGAGCCAGTCATGACAAAACTCTACCAGCTGGTGAGCAAGATGTATGAGACAGGCGAAATACCCTCAGACTTCAAGAAGAATATAATAATTCCAATCCCAAAGAAAGCAGGTGCTGACAGATGTGAAAATTACCGAACTATCAGTTTAATAAGTCACAGCTGCAAAATACTAATGCGAATTCTTTACAGACGAATGGAAAAACTGGTAGATGCGGACCTCGGGGAGGATCAGTTTGGATTCCGTAGAAATGTTGGAACACGTGAGGCAATACTGACCTTACGACTTATCTTAGAAGAAAGATTAAGAAAAGGCGAACCTACATTTATAGCATTTGTAGACTTAGAGAAAGCTTTTGACAATGTTGACTGGAATACTCTCTTTCAAATTCTAAATGTGGCAGGATTAAAATACAGGGAGCGAAAGGCTATTTACAATTTGCACAGAAAGCAGATGGCAGTCATAAGAGTCGAGGGGCATGAAAGGGAAGCAGTGGTTGGGAAAGGAGTGAGACAGGGTTGTAGCCTCTCCCCGATGTTATTCAATCTGTATATTGAGCAAGCAGTAAAGGAAACAAAAGAAAAATTTGGAGTAGGTATTAAAATCCATGGAGAAGAAGTAAAAACTTTGAGGTTCGCCGATGACATTGTAATTCTGTCAGAGACAGCAAAGGACTTGGAAAAGCAATTGAACGGAATGGACAGTGTCTTGAAAGGAGGATATAAAATGAACATCAACAAAAGCAAAACGAGGATAATGGAATGTAGTCGAATTAAATCGGGTGATGCTGAGGGAATTAGATTAGGAAATGAGACACTTAAAGTAGTAAAGGAGTTTTGCTATTTGGGGAGCAAAATAACTGATGACGGTCGAAGTAGAGAGGATATAAAATGTAGACTGGCAAGGGCAAGGAAAGCGTTTCTGAAGAAGAGAAATTTGTTAACATCGAATATAGATTTATGTATCAGGAAGCCTTTTCTGAAAGCATTTGTATGGAGTGTAGCCATGTATGGAAGTGAAACTTGGACGATAAATAGTTTGGACAAGAAGAGAATAGAAGCTTTCGAAATGTGGTGCTACAGAAGAATACTGAAGATAAGGTGAATAGATCACGTAACTAGTGAGGAGGTATTGAATAGGATTGGGGAGAAGAGAAGTTTGTGGCACAACTTAACTATAAGAAGGGATCGGTTGGTAGGACATGTTTTGAGGCATCAAGGGATCACAAATTTAGTATTGGAGGGCAGCGTGGAGGGTAAAAATCGTAGAGGGAGACCAAGAGATGAATACACTAAGCAGATTCTGAAGGATGTAGGTTGCAGTAGGTACTGGGAGATGAAGAAGCTTGCATAGGATAGAGTAGCATGGAGAGCTGCATCAAACCAGTCTCAGGACTGAAGACAACAACAACAACAACAACAACAACAACAGCCCTTGAAGACGGACAAGTTAACACGAAAAATAGAGTTCCTGAACCTCAGTTTTCACCCTAATCGTGATCCCTAAATAGTGGTATTATCCCAAATTACAACATGATTTTCCAGCAGAGTTTCAACAAATTAGAATCAGTAAGAGAATACTGGTGATTTTTTCTAGTATTAAACCACTTACCACTTTTCGAGAAAGGCTGTGAACGTCGAACAGACCAAGTTTCCTTTTACTTGCCTGTTCAATTTAATAATTTGATTTTATATATCTTGAAACTGAAGTGAGTCAAAATTTTTCAGACTTTGTTCGATTTCAAGTTTTATTACAGTAAATAATAGGAATAAAATCCCGACAAACAGTTATTTCAGAAACCTATTATTTTAAGCTGTTTTAATAGTCAGATTAAAATGGCGTTGTAAGGTGCAATATTTGTGGCTTACTTATTCTAGGACTGAAGACAGCTGTGTAAGTTGAAATGGCATGTTTAGTGTCGCAATATGGCACAAAAATACACTCTTTTACACAGTTTTCAATGTGACAACAAAAAACAGTTGTCAGGATAAAGCATCTCGCCAACATCAAAAAGTGAAATAATCCCAAACACAACAATATTAAATATTAACTCTCAGAAGGTTAAATTACCCTAAACACTACAATATTAAAGTTTAGTTATAAGTTTACTCACAAAATTGTTTCTACACTTACGTTATTATGCCGGCCGGAGTGGCCGTGCGCTTCTACGCGCTGCGGTCTGGAACCGCGAGACCGCTACGGTCGCAGGTTCGAATCCTGCCTCAGGCATGGATGTGTGTGATGTCCTTAAGTTAGTTAGGTTTCACTAGTTCTAAGTTCTAGGGGACTAATGACCTCAGAAGTTGAGTCCCATAGTGCTCAGAGCCATTTGAACCATTTTTTACGTTATTATGTTGGTTAGTACTACGAACATCGTCCGATTCCGGTTCAAAGTTTGGTACTATTTTTAGTGTGACAATCATGTCTACCATGGACGGTTAGCTGTGAGAAAAAATTGAGGAAAAGATTACCCAAGGTCGCTCGAGGTTACAGTGGATGCAAGCTGATGAACCAACAAGTTTACGCCTCTTCACACGGTATTTACCTTAAGGTGCGATGAGCTATCGTCTGATAGGCTGGTCTCTTCCACTGAAATTCCTATAAAACTAGTTGCACCTTTGCTGAATTTTCCAGCAAAAACTTTCCGTATGCTTCTCGTTATGCGAGAGAACATGTACTCATCCCTAGTCTTAGAATGTGGCGATATACATGCGAATGGTTGGAGCAGGGTGCATATTATAATGCTCTCTCAGTTCTCGCAAGAACAATTAACTTATTGGCTGGTTCATTTCTCCATAGTTGGAGCTAAACGATGCTACAGCTAATTTCTAGCTGACATAAGCCACTGTGAACGCAGGGTTCACACAAATTACTCCTCTGTGTCGTACAGAGCGTTATGCGCTCCATTCTGCACTTGACACTAGTTTAGAGAAGAGTCTACGAAAATTTCCGTTTTGTCGTACTCATAGCCGAACTGTATCCCCATGTGGGTTCTTTCGTTCTTCACGTCACGGATTTTTTTTTCGACTAATAGGAGCGTTCCTCTTATTTTGTGGAAACTCTCTCTACCAATCGCAAGGTCCCTACCATTAGATTGCGTCGAAACTTTAGCTCTTTTCTCCTTCCTAGCTCGTTTCCGCCAATTGGACGTTTTGTGCCCGTTCCAGATGCCTAAATGAGTACATTGACTCTCTCATTTGTGTACCACTCGCTGGACACGCTATCGAAAATGCGCCACTGGTCTTGATGATTTTGTTTGGCACATCGATACAGTACGTGGTGATATTTTGCTGGTTTGAAGATCGGTTTCACTCACTAATGTTCAAGCTCCTGTCCTCAGTGGGAGAGCAGTGTAATTGAGTAGGAGTCTTTCCATATTTGACGTTATGTAGGGTACGCGGTAATATATTGATGTTTAACTTCTCATGGTTGGGATTCACAGTCATATAATATTTCTTAAAAGGTACCATAGTCGCCGTTGACTGTTTAAAATATTTATTTTTACTATTGCAGTTTCGGCCATATGGTCATTTTCAAGTAACACTGCAAAGTCACATTCTGTCAGAATATAAAACTATCCGACATGAGTACATCCTGTCATCAAAATGCAGCCTTTTGACTGCGAGATTCCCACAAGGTCCAATGAGTACAACACTTATTACATCGTAATATGTTGTTCAATACAAATTTAACAACATAGTCATTTTCGCGCCATTTCCCCCTCCAGACCACCATCTTGGATTACATCACAGGAGGGATGACAGACCCTCTGGTGGCAGTATTGTGTACTAGGGCAGTTGGAGTCTAGATCTTGTGGTGCAGACACTGCCTGCAAAATAAAAACTTATGTCCAGCACAGACAGAGTCGTTTTCCTGTCATTTTCTCCCACCACAGACAGCCATCCTGGATTATGTCACAGCAGGGGTGACAGCACCCTCTGATGGTAGTATTGTGTACTAGGTCAGTTGGAGTCTAGATCTCGTGGTGGAGACACTGCCTGGAAAATAAAAACTTACGTCCAGCACAGACAGAGTCGCTTTCCCACCATTTCCCTCATCATCTTGGATTACGTCATGAAATGGGCGACAGTGCTCTCTGGTAGTGGTACTGTGTACTAGGTCCAGACCTCTTGATGAACACACTGTTTGTCGCCATCTAGGATAAGCGTACATGGGTGATCAGCTGATGATGTAATGGCTGCCATCTTAGATTAAATCACGGAATGGACGACAGCGCACACCGGTGGTGGTACTGTGTAATAGGTCAGTTGGAGTGCGGACCTCATGGTGAACACACTGGTTGGTGGTGCTGCCTCTAAATGTTTAAATAAAGACTGGTGCATCATTTCGACAGTTGACGATTAGCAAGCATGTTTGCAGAGTCTTTTAGATGGATTATTATTATTTTGACAATTTACGAGTTGTTTGAATCTCTGGACGTAAATGTATTGCATTATTTACGAGTAGTTTGCATATCTGTAGGCTGCGCAATGCGTTATTTTGACAGTTTACTAGTAGCAAACGCATGTGTAAAGCATTATACCTGAGTTATTTAGGAGTAGTTTGCAGGTCTGTTTGCTGTGTGGCATGTCAGGGAGCGTGTTCTGAATCACTGTGATAAATATGCTCCACCCATAAAAAAATTGTTCCAAAATAAATAAAGTACACTCGTTCCTCTGTCCAGCAGCCCAGTGCTGGCCGAGTGCTTTTCCCACCAATTCTAGGAAAGGTGGCGGTCGGGTAACTTAGGTTAGTGGAGGTAGTCCAAGGTACCTATCTTCCCCCAGTTTTTCTTAGGTTAATAGAGATAACTGTGGTGTGATGCATTATCCTGTTGGAATTTGAACTTCCTGCCATTTTTCTGGGGGAGGGGAGGGGGGTTAGGTTAGTGGAGGTAGCTCAATTGTCCTATCTTCCTGCCAAAATCCGCCATCTTGGGTGATGTCATGCACTGTTGCCAAGTCTACACACCGCCATCTTGGATGACGTCATCGCCGCCATCTTGTATACATCTGGCAAGGATGGAGAGTGGGGTGACACGAAGATTGTCCCACTACTGATGCGATAGCACCAGAAAGTTCCTTACCTACAGACTGGAAAATTGCTCAAGTTACACCAATACCCAAAAAAGGAAATAGGAGTAATCCGCTTAATTGTAGGCCTGTATCACTAAGTCGATTTGCAGTAGGGTTTTGGAACATATACTGTATTTGAACATTATGAGTTACCTCGAAGAAAACGATTTATTGACACATAGTCAGCACGGATTCAGGAAACATCGTTATTGTGAACCACAACTAGCTCTTTATACTCATGAAGTAATGAGTGCTATCGACAGGGGATGTCAAATTGATTCCATATTTTTAGATTTCCAGAAGGTTTTCGACACCATTTCTCACAAACGTCTTCTAACGTATCTACTTACCTATGGAATATCACCTCAGTTGTGCAACTGGATTCGTGATTTGCTGTCAGAAAGGTCACAGTTCGTAGTAATAGACGGAAAGTCGTCGAGTAAAACAGAAGTAATATGCGGCGTTCCCCAAGGAAGTGTTATAGGTCCTCTATTGTTCCTGATCTATATTAACGACATATGAGACAATCTGAGTAGCCCTCTTGGATTGTTTGCAGATGATGCTGTCATTTACCGTCTTGTAAAGTCATCAGAGAACCAAAACGAATTGCAAAATGATTTAGATAAGATATCTGTGTGGTGCGAAAGGTGGCAATTGACCCTGAATAAAGAAAAATGTGAAGTTATTCATCTGAGTACTAAAAGACATCCGCTAAATTTCGATTACGTGATAAGTCACACAAATCTGAAGGCTGTAAATTCAACTAAATACTTAGTGATTACAATTACAAATAACCTAAATTGCAACGATCACAGAGATAATGGTGTGAGTAGAGCAAACCAAAGACTTCGAGTCATTGGCAGAACACTTAGAAGGTGCAACAGATCTACTAAAGAGACTGCTTACACCGCACTTGTCCACCCTATTCTGAAGTATTGCTGTGCGGTGTGGGATCCGCATCAGGTGGGACTGATGTATGGCTTCGAGAAAGTTCAAAGAAGGGCGGCTCGTTTTGTATTATCGCGAAATAGGGCAGGCAGTGCCACAGACCAGATACGTGAATTGGAGTGGCAACCATTACAACAAAGTCGCTTTTTGTTACCTCCTCTGATTGCAAAAACATTCTGTTGGCACCTAGCTACATAGGGAGAAAGTATCATCACGATAAAATACATCAGGGCTCGCACAGAAAAATTTAAGTGCTCGTTTTTCCCGCACGCCGCTCGAGAGTGGAACGGTACAGACAGCTTGAAGGTGGTTCATTGAATCCTGTGCCAGACACTTAATTGTGAATAGCAGATTAATCACGTAGATGTAGATGTAAATCTAGAAGTGATTGTATCATTTCTACTGTTGTTCTAGCAGTAGAGCAGCGGCAGCTGGAAGCTGAAAGTCCCCATTAAGTGGAAGAGCTTGTGCAACCATCATGTAAGTACATCTCCAAATTCTGTGTGGTGGTTTACATGTTTACAAGACAGATCTTGACGAATTTTCATCGTAACAGGTGTTTATAAAACTTTTAATCTCGTTGTTGCAGCACTAGAGCAGCAACTGATGGACACTGAGCTGCTGCTGAAGTCTGAAATGCAGCAAGAAAGTGAGTATAATTGTAATTTATTGCTGTTAGACTTTTTTTTTTCAATGCATACAGTTGTTGTAAATGTTGCTACTGATCAAGAGGAAAATGCGCCGAGAATGATGGGCCAGGTGTCATCACTTTCATCTGGTATGAACTTTTTACTTATATATTAAATTTTTTCGTAGTTGCGTATAATCAATATCTCGCTGCAGTCAAATTCAGTACGAATTTTTTGTTGCTGTTTCTAATAATCAATATCTTGTTGTAGACGACTTTCGTGAGATCGATCGATGGCTCCACAACAACAATAATTTCGGGGAGGGTGAGTTGCCTGAGTGGAAACGTGACATGGTGGCTGCTGAAAAGCGGTACGATCTCTCCGTCCTGGAACAGGAGATGGAGATACCTGACTGGACGGGAGAACTACCAGAAAGATCGACCGAACTGCTCATTCCTGGGACCCAGAGTGTAAAAAGTGATTATAATGTGACTGTCATTGTTAAAGCATATAATTATTATTCTCAAATGCTGATGTACCTAATTGTCATTGATTACAGTATACATTTTAAAAAATCTTGTGCGTTCTGTTTAATTTTTTTCCGTCATTTGAATGTTTCAGAGCTGACACCAACACCGCCACGACAAGCGCTTGTTGTGGCACATGCACCGAGTGGTGGTTGTGGGGGCAGGTGTCAAACATACACTCGAGAGGCGTGCACCGCTGTGCAAAGCGCCGCTCGTTGCCACGCGAGAGGCGGCCGCAGCTGCTGCACTGCCGGCCCCGCAACATCGCATACCCTCTGGCATCCGTGGGTGGTTCAGTCAGAGCAACGATCTCCCACCCGCCAGGCTGGTGCACTGCACTGCACTGCAAATCTCTGGTGACATCTACCAGGAGGGAGACAGGCTAAGCAGCGAAGCTGTTGTTCCTGTGTGGACCTCAAGAACTATTGTGGGGCCTCACGGTTAGGATTGGCCTATGGGAGCGGCCGCGTGGGGGCGGACGCTGCGTCAAATGCGTCATAGAGGCTGCGGAAGAAACTACTCCCGCAACAGATCAGGCCAACGCGTGGTTGGCCTGCGGTGGACTTGGTGTCCCAGTCCGCGGATAAGACGACTGCCAGAGTGTTCTGTAGAGGCATAGAACACCCTGGCGGACTGCCTGAAGCGATCCCGCAGCAACGGGTCGCCAGCTTCCTCATGAAGGAGCCTTGTGGAGTAACGAGGCGGCTTGTGGAGAGCGAGCCGCAGCGCCCGATTCTGGACACGATGGAGCATCGCAACGTGCGATGGGGCGGCATTCCCCCAGGGCCGAGAACAGACCCCTGCGGTACCACCGTACGAATTGGCCGGTCAGTGGAGGTGCCGCCGCCGGCCCGGACATGGAAGGTGCGGCCTGCGAGGTAGGACCGCAGTAGAAGGGCGTGTGACGTCGGGACCCCATGCACAAGGAGTTTGTACACTGGCGATGGTGATGGCTCAAATATGAAGCAACATCAACGAGCGCCATCGCCACAGGCCACAGCCTGGATGCTCCCACAGGAGCTTACCGCCACCGTCTCCTCCTACTTACGCTCCGGCTGCTCGCCCTCACCAGCAATGAAAGGTATATGTGCCTCGACGCATACCCCTCCCCCCTGAAGGCGCCTCCTCCCCTGCGCCCTCATCCACCAGTGAATACAGTCGGCTCCTAGCTGTAGTATTAATGATAATGAACCTGTAGCTAGCGGTAGTGCTCTATCCCGTCCTGATAGTAAAGGGCATCAGATTAGCGGCGTTATGACCCTTCTAGAATACTCGGCATTTGCTAGGGCGTTTGAGGGACGTATCTCGTTTATTAGAATTGAGAATTCGGCTGGGAGGTACCGTGACCCAGTCATGTTTCTAGAAGCATGCCTGCTAGTGCTGGAGGCAGAGCTCCTCAAAGCTGTAGATGTTCCAAGATACAATGCCATTAAATGTAATGCAGTACTCTGTTGTGAGTAGACTCGTCCCCCCAAACAGCATGGTGCTGCTGAGGAGAAAACCTTACACTACATCTGGGGTGATAATGGCGTTATATCTCAGAGTACATCAATCGACGAGTGGTATCGTGAATCCATCTTGGGTGCTATACTGGCCCAGTTTTCCGAGATAGAACTAAGAGGGTTACCTAAAGCACTCAGCCAAATACCACACCTCGACATCCATATTCATGTCTATGATCCGTTAAATTTAGGGCCCAGTTATATCAAACTCCCTGAGGATATCAAGAAGAAGCAGGGTTGCATTAACGTTCAAAATGAAAAAGATAACGCTTGTTTTGCGAGAGAAATTACCATTGCAAATACAGTCCCAAACGCACAACAACATACAATTTACGAAAGAATAAAATCCCCGGAGGTTATAATTTTGATGGTATCATGTTCCCTATAAAGATTCAGAAGATACCAAAATTTGAGGCACAAAATCCTAGATATCGGTTCACGCTTATGGCCTGAAGAAGAAGCAGAAAAGCAAGCAAGATGAGGAGTACAAGCATACTATAGTTGGACCACTCCATTTTTCGAAATATGCAGGTTAGTGTGATCTTCGTGTAAACATGCTGCTCTTCTCTGAAGGTGATAATCAGCATTACGTATGGATCGAAGACATGTCCCGCCTCCTTTACAAGCAATTGTCGAAACACGTACATAAAAACACATTTGCTTCAGGTGTCTAAATATCTTTTCAGAAGAAAAGTGTTTGAAAAGACATCTGGAGGACTGTAAACCCAAGGAACCGGTACGTGTTGTTACGCCTACAGAAGGAAAACAGTTCATTAAACTCAAGAATGCACGCCACCAGGAACGATGTCCATTTGTTGTATATGCAGACTTTGACTGTCTCCTTGTCCCTATCATACACTGTGGAGGGAATCCCTTAGCCTCACATACCATCTTCACGCCAAAACGCATACCGTATGCGATGGTGTACCAAACTGCATGTTCATATGATTCAAGTCTTAACCGCTATGAATCTTATGCCAGGGAAACTCCTGTGGCTTGGATGCTCACTGACAAGGGGAAGGCCTCAGACACGGCCAACCGATTCAGCTCAAATTTGGCAGGTTGCTTGTGTACAACCTAAAACGAAGGAATCTACGATATTTTGGGTCAACACCCCCGCAATTTTGAGAAAATTTCCCCTAAAGGTTATGACGAGCAATCGACTCAAAATTGGCGAGATCGATAGATAATTGTAAATAGAGCATTTTTCATCATCAGGTATAGGGTCCGAAAATGCATACTTTTCCAGAAATCGAGGTAAGAAACTTCTAAAATTGCCGCTTCTGTAGCCACATGGTAAACGCTTTTCGCCGACAGCACCTATAGCTCACCGGCACGGTAGCTCAGCGTAGTCGGTCAGAGGGTTAGTCGCCCTCTGTAACAAAAAACTGAGTTAATAGAACAACGATGAACCTCAATGGCTGTCATGGGACGTCCGCCCCGAACAAATGGAACGAACAATAAAGAACAAAATGAGATAAAAATTTAAAAAAAAATAGCGCAACGGCCAAGGTAACTGGCTGGGAATCGGAGAACCCGGGTTCGAATCTCGAAGAAGCGTAGCGGATGTTGTTTTTTTCGTTTATATTTTTCCATATCTCAATTAATAGGGATAGAAGGGTTATTAAGGTAAGTATTATTACCATTCCTTATTGATTTACTTACATTATCAACCCCCCTATCCCTATCAGTTGAGATATGGAAAAATACAAACGAAAAGAATAACATCCGCTACGTTCCTTCGAGATTCGAAATCGGGTTTTCCGATTCCCAGCCAATTACCTTGGCCATTGCGCTATCGGCGCTGTCGGCAAAAGGCGTTTGCCATGTAGATACAGAAGAGGCAGCTGTAAAAGTTTCTTTCCTCGATTTCTGGAAAATTTTGCGTTTGCGGACCCCATACCTCATGATGAAAAATTCTCTATTTACAATTATCTACCGATCCCTAGAATTTTGAGACGATCGCTCGTCATAACCTTTAGGGGTGATTTTCTCAAGATTACGGGAGTGTTGACCCAAAATATCTTAGAATCCTTCGTTTTAGGTTGTACACAAGCGACCTGCCAAATTTGAGACGAATCGGTTGGCCGTGTCTGAGGCCTTCCCCTTGTGAGCTTGAAAAACTCTCATGGGATGTTGTTAGGCTTTACACCACCAGCATCCCCATGACCGAATCTGAGGAGGAAAAAAATTATACAATGGTGTGGTTAACTGTCATATTTGTAGGCTGTCATTAGATAGAAAAGCTGAAACTTTCCTTAGATATCATTGTTATTTTATGTGGAAGTTCCGAGGTGCAGCTCACAACACATGCAATTTGAAGTATGAGTTACCATGACACATATCCGTTTTCTACCATAATTTAAGACACTCACTTTCTGGTTGAGCAATTGGTTAATTTCTGTTGTGAGAAAAATCAGGTCAGTCTCCTGCCTGAGAGTGTTGAGAAGGATACTCCATTCTCCAAACGAATGACGCCAAAAACTACTCTCTTCTTCGTTGACACACTACGTTTTAGGCAGGCGCCACTCCAGAAACTCGTTGGAACTCTACTTTCGGAGGATACGCATATCACCCGATCTGCATACCCCGATGAGGAAAAGTTTCAGCTTCTCACTCGGAAAGGAGTTTTCCGTTAGGAATATCTGGATAGTACGGCGAGCTCGACAAAAGCAGGCTACCCAAAAAAAATTTTCCGGTGTTTTTCGTTGTGTTTGGCCTGGGTGGGTTTCTCAAGGCATCCGTTCAAGTTGATCGTTGATTCCATTACACAGCTTTTTTTTTTTTTATTACAGACTTTGCCAGTGTGTCCATAGAATTGCCAAAGCAAATATTCCACGTATGGGTGTGGGGTTCAATGCATCCCTCGATGCAAGTTATATTCTATATTTGGATGTGAATAACTTATACGGGCATGCCACAATGCAGCCACTGGCGATTGGTGGGTTTCAGTGGGTGTCCAAAAACGAATTAGAGGGATTAGGTGGAAAAATATTGGGTCTGGCAGCTGATCCTGATGTGGTGCAGACAGACCTAGAAAAAGATTTTTACAAATTAATGAATAATTCCACTTTCGGTAAAACCATGCAGAATTTAAAAAATTAACGCGATATTTTTATTAGGACCAAATGGGATGGGCCGTGAGGCGTAAGAAAGTTCATCGTCAGACCAAATTTTAAGCCGGTCACAATTTTCAATGAGAACTTTGTTGCTGTGGAGATGTCGAACGTTTCAGTAGAGTTTACAAAACCAATATATTTGGGTATGTGTATATTGGACATCTCCAAACTCCACATGTACCACTTCTACTATGAGTTTGCTAAAACTCATTTCGTGGAGCCAAAGTTACTTTATATGGATAAAGATAGTTTCATCTACTGGGTGAAGAGCTGCGATCCATATGAAGTAATTAGGTGTCACGGCAATGAACTAGACACATTGAGATATGCAGCCGATGATCCTTCAGTATTGTTCCTCAGAACAAGAAGGTTATCGGCTTAATGAAAGATGAGGCGGATGAATTGCGAATTATGGATTTTGTGGGTCTAAGATCCAAAATGTATGCATGTCGTACAATAGATGGAACCACCCAGACGCAGTCTAAGGGTGTGCGAGTGTGGCATCACATGTCCTAGTGGTCGAAGGCTACTTGCAGTGCCTGTATGATAGTGTTTGTGGCGCTCCGCCGCAACCTCCGCATTTGGTACAGCAAACTAGTATTCGATCGTGAGGTCACCACGTGTACACTGTGCTGCAGTCTAAAGTTGGATTCTCACCTCATGGCGATAAAAGGGTCATTTGTGATGGCGGGATCGAAACCCTCCCATACTCACACTATTTACTTGAAGCCCTAGCTCCGACTGTGTGATAGAGAGAGAGTGAGTGAGCGACTGGCTGAGTGAGAGCTTGTACCAAATAGTATGGCTCTTTTATCACAGTTTAAATATTGTACGTGTGATTTATGGTGTGTCTGCATGTGTGAGTGCTTATGTGTTTCTGTGTGTATGCCTGTGAGTGCGTTTGAGTGTAGATGCCCATGTAAATATGTATGCCTGTGTGTAAAAATATTCCGTTTTTTTCTAAATAAGTACCATAAAACCTAGCCACGAATATATAAGTAGTATGTGCTTGAAAAAATTATAAAAGTTATTTAAATAATTAAAATGTGCAATGTATATATGTATACAAAAGATTGAAAAATTGAACCAAAATCACCAAAAAAGTTAAAAATTGTACATGAAGGAAAAAATAGTCTACTGTATTTCTCGCTTTTGCACCTCATGTGCGTGTGTGATTGTATGAGTGCATGTGTAAATAGCTTAGTTTTTAAGTTTCACCTCCTGCTAGCTATTCAAGTCATATTAGTTTTAAGTGTGAGTTCCACCCAGTTGCCGCGCGGGGTAGCCGTGCAGTCTTAGGCGTCTTGTCACGGTTCCCCCTGTCGGAGGTCCAAGTTCTCCCTCGGGCATGGGTGTATGTGTCATCCTTAGCGTAAGTTAGTGTAAGTTAGATTAAGTAGTGCGTAAGCCTACGGACCGATGACCTCAGCAGTTACAATTTCCTTTTCCTCCACCCAGTTCATTTTAGTGCTGCTGTTTGGGATGGACATTTTAGGGTCATCCGCTTCATTGTATTATTAAATTCTTTCACCTAGTTGAGGTGGAAAATGTTTATAGCCACCCAGTTAAAAGTATAAATTAAATCTTCTGTTTGGGTTGAATTTCACTTGTAACAGTATTAGTGTAAGAGAAACTATACCTCTACAATAGCTGTAAATAGTACTCTTATGTAAAGAACAAAAAAATGTTTCGATCAGTGCTATTATTTTCAAAAACCAAGAACTGTAAATAAAAAAATTCAAACAGTAACAAGAACTGTGAATTTAAAAGCACTATTACTTCGTGTATTGTAAACAACAAGATTTGTGGATGTAAAGTAGTGCGAGTATTTATATTTGCTTAAAAAAATGTTATGCCTTACCATACGTCTTTGTTGTAATTTCATAAATCCCCACCCTCACAAGTGTAAATTAAGGCATGCAAGACGCACAACATATTAGTTTATAACATGAGGGAAGTGACGTTTAAGATGGAGGAAAAGAAAAAATACGAGTATGTAATGATTGCATGGGATTTCGCCTATTGTGCTGCACGTATAGGTATTTGGGAACAGCCAGCGCGTTATCGTGTCCACTTCCCAAGACGCACAGCAAACATGGCTGAAATTACATCTCCTATGCTTGAAGAAAGCCATAGACATAGGATCTGGGCAAAGCTACATACTTTCTAAGTACGGGCTAGGTAGAAAGAAAGAAAAACAGAATGTGAGATAAAAAATTCATTTATTTTCATTAACCCAACTTAAAAGTAATTTTACATTTTCATAAGCAGACACAACACTATTTTTACACATGTTCTTCTTCCTGAGCTTATGGGTAGCAGGACACCCATAGAATTCCAGGTCTTGAATAGATGAAAACTTGAAGATTCACTGCATCCATGCGATCTTCTCCTCGCCTTTCACGTAGATGGTGGTCTCAGGATGATCGAATATTCGAAGTGACGTCATCATTTCTTTATTAGGCATACCAGGATCGTCCCAGTGGAGTCCATGAAAGAAATATGTTAGCCATTTTGAATTTTGCAATCCTCCCTGTTTTAGCACAGTTGACATCAGTGAAAGGCTTCGGTGATGCTATTCTTGCTGAGAATGTGTCTATTATACCAGCACCTTCTATGTGTGCTATGAGTGCAACATCTTTAAATATGAATTGTCTACACTCATCTTCATAGAATCCTTGAATGTCGTCAACGACGTTCATACTGCCAAGCTGTCATTGTGAAATGGTCTGGGCATGCCACAGCACTTGATAATTTAAACAGCACGCTGCACAACAATAGTAAGTTGCACGGTGATGTAGAACTAGAGCATACGCTGCAATGAGTTCTGGGAAATTTGATGAGGATTCAAATTCGATTCGTATATCTATTGGTCCTGATTCAATTATCTAATTCTCCATAGAACCGGTAATCATGATGATAGGTGCCAGCTCCTTGAATTTCTGTGGACTGAGTATGCATCCTTCCTCTTCAACATCTTCATAATAAGAAGTATGGAACCTTGCATACATGTCAAATGCTAGACTATACACATTCTGATCTCACTGTAGCAATAAATTGACATACGGATAGAATTCGGAATTCAAGTAAACACTGACATTAGCTGAAGTACAGTTGTCAAATACGATGGAATCGTTTGCTAAATTCTCCCTTCTTTGGTCTGGAATGCAAGTACTGTATAATGAATTTTGGTATTTCCAGATGCACCGAAGCTTTAAATATCCCATATTTGTCTGTTCGGTCGGTAGCAACACGTACTCAAAGATCTCTCATGGGCGGAAAGTTAATGGGAGATACTTACCGGTATTCAGAACTTTTAAAATTTTCAAACGCTCCTCATCTGCCACAGTGGTGTGTGGCATTTTCCATATAATTTTATTGATGAAGATATGATTCTCCTCTTGAGCTCCTTGAATGTATGAGTTGCTATCCGTTGCCCTCTGTACCGGAATAAGCTTCTGTTTAGCATTCATAATAATTCGCTGCGTGTCCTCAAAATACCCGATAAGAATTTTTAGAGGTATGCATGAATTAAATCGCCAGTTATGCTGTTCTGCCCGCAGGCTCGTCTATGAAACATCCTGCATTTTCTAATCCATTTTCTAATCCATTCAAATCTGAGGGTGATGATGAGACGTATGTTTTAAGGGTTGATGCTATGCCAACCTTACGTGTACGATCAATCTCTGCCCCATTAAGTTCATATCGTATTTCCTGGAACAGCAAGGCCAAAGCATTACGTGTAAGCCTTGATCCCGCTGTATGACTACCATCCTTTTCTTAAAGGACTCATCATACGAAACTCTTGCATATTCCACTGGGTGAGTTATATTGAGCAATGACGTCATCGCGAGGTATAAAGCCTACTGATTTAAGAATTTCGTAGTTTGCACGTGTTATCACCTTGGGGTTCTGCTGCGAAGTGCTGTGCTGTGCGCTGGTTTTATACCTTACGCCCATCTTGTCTTAGATGTAGTCGTACAATGATTTCTTCACCACGAAAGTCAACAAGTTGCTTATTTTGATCCACAATACACAGCTCCAGATAGTCCAATGTCTGAACCGTCACTGGAAGGTATATAGCGTTGGTAGGAGTCTCAAGAATCTTATACCCTGTTCCAACTGATGGGAAGAACCCTTAAATTGAATGAACCATTCTATCATTGAGATATGAGTTCGTTGCAACGTTACACTCAACACGGATTTTAGGGACAGGGAGAATATCCACTGTCTGACCAGATTTGTAAAATTTATTGGAATTCGTCCTCAAAACCTGTCCCGTTGTGAACCTATTGAACCTTTTTGTTTAAAGTCAATCGATGCGTTCAACGTCCTTATTTCAGATTTAAGTGTACTGAAGTTTACAATCTTTTTTCCAGACTGTTTTAAAACCTCGTTTAAATCGTCATTATCATATGCACCAGGTTTAATTTCCACAAATTCGTTTTTACCATTAGTTTCCCGATGCAGTTTATTGTTAGCCTCTGTAATATTTGGGATGGTGTTGTATGGGTCCAGTCCAATCAGTCCGATTCTCCAATCCCCAACGCTTAAATCAATTGGTGCAAAGTATTTCGCACGTAGTATAGGCGATCGTCCTTTTAAAGTCAGAGTCTACGACACCGCATCTAAACATCGACTGGTGAATAGGTGCTTCATAGCCGTCCTTAAAGACTTCGTAAACGTCAGGAGGAACATGATAATAGATGACCACAAAGGATGATAGCGTCGAAAATTGTAGAACACATGTCTTCTGCCTGTGAAGTATCGTTGCAATTCTTCTGGGGATTGAGTCGAAATAGTAGACGTTATTTGTATTTCTTTTTTTAACATATGCTACCCAGTGACTTCCAGGTACTCCTGCTTCATCCAGATTCACAATTCCGCATTCTTCTGATTTCCACATAGTCTTAGGTAATGTATTCCACATAAACACACCTCGGAATCCCAGAATGTTGAATTTCTTCGTAACAAACATAAGCACATCTGTATTTGTAAGGACCCTGTTGGTAGGACTGCTAGGGGGCTTTTTATTATTATTATTATGAAGAGACCAAGTCCCTTCTTGTATGGTTCCAAGTATAACCATTTCCGATGGCTGCTGCCTCCATCATGCGGTTATGTCTTCTTGCCTCCTGCAGTTGCTCCCGAGAGTTTAGTGCATTCTTTACTGTCCAGACAATAGGCGCAGCACCCCCCCCCCCCCCCCCCCCAGTGAACCCACTGCTGCGGGACCGACTAGGGCAGGAATGAGGAAGGGAGTAATTCCACCCGATGTCTTGGGTATTGGTAGAACCCTGGGTGGTCTACTCGATATTTTTTCTCGCTCCTTTCTGCTTCAGGACGCTTTTAGCTGCATGCACCGCTGTCGGGATACAGTTTTCATGCACCCTTTGGTTTTCATCTGCTTCCTTATTAGCGCCCTATGTGCAGCGCTCATGACTTCTTCACACCCATGCCCAACTTTACCACGCATAGTTTTTTTCTTTCAATTTCAAATGCTGCAATGCGTTGACCTACACCAATATCCCTTCTCGCACTATTACCTTAGCTTTATCAGCTAAAATTCGATCGGCCGTGTGACGATCTTTATTTGCTGGGTAAGCGATGTCGAGTTCTATACACGCATCGTCGAGTAGATTTATCCACTTATCACCGCGTGCCAACAGTTTTTTAAGTTTTTTTCCAGATCCACAGTAGTTATATCCAGGAGTGTGTAATTCGTACTTTGTCGAGAATACCACCCTCTCCTCTAATGCGTCTCCTAGCACGCATGTTATACTACTGAGGTGCTTGTGGTCTGCGCTGCCTGCTATGTAACAAATCGTCAGCGTCAATCCAGGTGTTTTGTGATGCGTAAAACCGAGACGCTCTATTCTCTCGACGCTATATGACCTCAACGAGATACACATCTGGTTCCGAGATTTTCTGTAACTCTTGTGTGTTAAGGCATCCTGCAGTTTCAGTACCACTGCTGTCCTTTAAGAGGTAGGTTCCATGATTCGTTCTCTGCACTTTGGAAACTGTGAATATCTCGGTTGACCAGTTTGTCATACTCTATGTGAATCCTCAAATTCTGTCTTGTGTTTTAAAATCCATACTAAATCGCCTACATTAAATAGCTCTTTGCGCGGGTCTAACACTTTAATACGATTGTGTAATGTATCTAGAAGTCTTTTATCACGAACAGCGATTGGTCTCATTTTCATTGTGCGCTGCTTGGTTCGATTACACTGTGTTATTATTTGTGGGAGGATATCGATCCATATGTGTGAGCCACGAAGATTGAATTGCATCCACATTTGGCTTTTCACTGTTCTGTTCTGACGTTCAACGATACTCGCCTTCAGGTGCGTGAACATCGAGTAGTGATGTATTCCATACCGCTCCATCACAATGTTTAAAATGTATATTGTAACACTCACCATCGTGATCTGCTTGAAGGTTGTCTGGGCTTCGATTCGAGCCCGTCTGCAGCAATCGATCAAACACATGGACGACTACCTTCCCTGTTTTCGCTATCACGGATAACAAGCAGGCGTATTTAGAATAAGTATCAATGACCATTAAAATAAATTTGAATCCGTTATTCACACGTGAATATTCCCTCATGGCGACATGACCCGCCTGCCACAGGTCATCCAAACCTTTAATCATAACATATCTCCGACGGTATGTTTAGCGTGCTGGTTTGTGCAGTTCTCGAACTACAGTCTCCATGACATCTTGGATATTCGGGAATCCAGCCGGATGTTCGCGTCGTTCTCGCACGATATTTCAACAGCGTACCTCGCTGTCTTCTTCAGGTGCTACCTGAGACTGGTCCTTGGGTCGATCGAGTCCAGTATTTATGCCTGGGAGGAGCTGGGCGTTCCCTAATCGGTCCGCGCCCAGTCGAGTGTTCCATCTGTGGTCCGCGCCCGCCAGACTCGGCTTCAACGGACCCCTCCAGTCGCGGATGTTCCGACTGCCGTCGGCGCCGGTTTTGGCCGTCCTCAACGGTTGTGGTTGTCATTTGAGGTGTGTCAGGCCCGATCTGAGATGTTAGGTACTCTATCTCATGACTGTTACTACGGTTTCCACTTCTGTTGCGTGCTGGGCGCTCCCTAATCGGTCCGCGCCGCGTCGTGTGTTCCATCTGAGGTCCGCGCCCGCCAGACGCGGCTACATTGTCCCTCTCTGGTGGCCGGTGTTCCCTCCGCCGTCCGCGCCCGGCCTGGCCGTCTTCTGAAGTCGAGTTCATGACCTGGGGTGTGTCAGATCTGGTCTCTAATGTCCAACACCTTGTCTCACAGCTGTTCCCTCGGTCTCCACTTATATTTCCTTCTGCGTTGAGTTTTCACAAGCTCAAGCGCAGGATTCCAGGCAGTGCTGATTTGGTATCCCGAGTCACGGTTGATTAGATTGTCTGTGACCTTAATCTCAATTGCTTCTTTAATGACACTGTCCCAATATCTTGAGGTCTGTGTCACAATCTTGGTGTCATTGTAATCCATTGAATGACCAAGTTCCAGACAATGCTCTGCTATGGCTGATTTAGTTGCCTGTCTGAGTCTGGTATGTCTCTGGTGTTCTTTACACTCTATAAAACTCAGCTCTCGACATGTGTGCGAATTTATCCATGGTGATGTGTATACGGATGTTCTCACCTCTTTGCATGGCTATATACATAGGAACTCCTGAATGTTCCGTCTTTACCTGCCATTTTGTTTTATCAATAACGAGAAACCCGTGCTGTGATTGATTCCAGCAATCTGCACTTATCTTTGCAAAATCATTGAGCGACGTGTTAGTTCATACATGAGCCTGGTAAAGATGTTTTAATTTCAGATTGTCCTGTATGAATCCTATAATTATGTTTTTATTATCATTCACCAGCTGTTTTGGGATTCTAGAATGTGTCTGACCCGGATAAAATACATCAACAGCCATATGGGGAGCGAAACAGAAATATCGCCTAATTTGATCTTGGTTTTCCACAGCAACAGCATTAAATATGAACAATGTGTTTGGCTTTACTTTTTCCAGCCGGCCTGTGTGGCCGAGCGATTCTGGGCGCTTCAGTCTGAAACCGCGTGACCGCTATGGTCGCATGTTCGAATCCTGCCTCGGGCATGGATGTGTGTGATGTCCTTAGGTTAGTTAGGTTTAAGTAGTTCTAAGTTCTAGGGGACTGATGACCTCAGATGTTAAGTCCCATAGTGCTCAGAGCCATTTGAACCATTTTCTTACTTTTTCCGGTCTAGGGATATCACTGCTCTCACTGAATTTCGTGTATGGCACACCATCTGCACCCTACAGTATCTCCAGTAAAATTTGGTATCGGGGCTGAAGCAGTGTTTTTGAAAATACACATACATTCTCAAAGTGGACTCCATCCAGATGTGTTAGCAGCGACAAGAGAACATTTGTATTGCCCCAGTTGTATGGACCTGCAACTATTGCACGTATGTTGTTGGGAAGGAGTACACCATTCTTCTTCCTCTTCATCTGGTCTTCTTGCACACCGTCACAGCTCCATTCGTTTAACAACAAATTCTTGAGGCTTCACCTATACTGCCATGATGCCTACTACATCAGGTATTGGCGTGCAAAGGGTTTTAAAGAAAATAACGAATACTATGCCCTTCCATGACACCGACAATTTCAGGTAATGGTGTGCAAAGGGTTTTTATAGAAATTAACGAATACCACCTACCCCCATGAACCATGGACCTTGCCGTTGGTGGGGAGGCTTGCGTGCCTCAGCGATACAGATGGCCGTTCCGTAGGTGCAACCACAATGGAGGGGTATCTGTTGAGAGGCCAGACAAACGTGTGGTTCCTGAAGAGGGGCAGCAGCCTTTTCAGTAGTTGCAGGGGCAACAGTCTGGATGATTGACTGATCTGGCGTTGAAACACTAACCAAAACGGCCTTGCTGTGCTGGTACTGCGAATGGCTGAAAGCAACGGGAAACTACAGCCGTAATTTTTCCCGAGGGCATGCAGCTTTACTGTATGGTTAAATGATGATGGCGTCCTCTTGGGTAAAATATTCCGGAGGTAAAATAGTCCCCCATTCGGATCTCCAGGCGGGGACAACTCAAGAGGACGTCGTTATCAGGAGAAAGAAAACTGGTGTTCTACGGATTGGAGCGTGGAATGTCAGATCCCTTAATCGGGTAGGTTCGAAAATTTAAAAAGGGAAATGGATAGGTTGAAGTTAGATATAGTGGGAATTAGTGAAGTTCGGTAGCAGGAGGAACAAGACTTTTGGTCAGGTGAATACAGGGTAATAAATACAAAATCAAATAGTGGTAATGCAGGAGTAGGTTTAATAATGAATAAAAAAATACGAGTGTGGGTAAGCTACTACCAATAGCATAGTGAACGCATTATTGTGGCCAAGATAGACACGAAGCCCATTCCTACTACAGTAGTACAAGTTTATATGCCAACTAGGCTCTGCAGATGATGAAGAAATTGATAAAATGGAGGGAAGGAGACGAAAATTTAATAGTCTTGGGTGACTGGAATTCGGTTGTAGGAAAAGGAAGAGACGGAAACATAGTGGGTGAATATGGATTGGGGGAGAGAAATGAAAGAGGAAGCCGTCTGGTAGAATTTTGCACAGAGCATAACTTAATCATAGCTAATACTTGGTTCAAGAATCATAAAAGAAGGTTGTACACATGGAAGAATCCTGGAGATACTAGAAGGTATCAGATAGATTATATAATGGTAAGACAGAGATTTAGGAACCAGGTTTTAAATTGTAAGACATTTCCAGGGGCAGATGTGGACTCTGACCACAATCTATTGGTTATGAATTGTAGATTAAAACTGAAGAAACTGCAAAACGGTGGGAATATAAGCAGATGGGACCTGGATAAACTGACTAAACCAGAGGTTGTACAGAGTTTCAGAGAGAGCATAAGGGAACAATTGACAGGAATAGGGGAAAGAAATACAGTAGAAGAAGAATGGGTAGCTCTGAGGGATGAAGTAGTGAAGGCAGCAGAGGAGCAAGTAAGTAGAAAGACGAGGGCTTGGGTAACAGAAGAAATATTGACTTTAATTGATGAAAGGAGAAAATATAAAAACGCAGTAAATGAAGCAGGTAAAAGGGAATACAAACGTCTCAAAAATGAGATCGACAGGAAGTGTAAATTTGCTAAGCAGGGATGGCTGGAGGACAAATGTAAGGATGCAGAGGCTTATCTCACTAGGGGTAAGATAGATACTGCCTACAGGAAAATTAAAGAGACCTTTGGAGTAAAGAGAGCCACTTGTACGAATATCAAGAGCTCAGATGGAAACCAAGTTCTAAGTAAAGAAGGGAAAGCAGAAAGGTGGAAGGAGTATATAGAGGGACTATACAAGGGCTATATACTTTAGGACAATATTATGGAAATGGAAGAGGATGTAGATGAAGATGAACTGGGAGATACAATACTGCGTGAAGAGTTTGACAGAGCACTGAAAGACGTGAGTCGAAACAAGGCCCCGGGAGTGGACAACATTCCACTGGAACTACTGACCGCCTTTGGAGAGCCAGTCCTGACAAAACTCTACCATCTGGTGAGCAAGATGTATGAGACAGGCGAAATACCCTCCGACTTCAATAAGAATAAAATAATGCCAATCCCAAAGAAAGCAGGTGTTGACAGATGTGAAAACTGCCGAACTATCAGTTTAATAAGTCACAGCTGCAAAATACTAACGTGAATTCTTCACAGACGAATGAAAAAACTGGTAGAAGCCGACCTCGGCGAAGATCAGTTTGGATTCCGCAGAAATGTTAGAACGCGTGAGGCAATACTGCCCCTACGACTTATCTTAGAAAATAGATTAAAGAAAGGCAAACCTACATTTCTAGCATTTGTAGACTTAGAGAAAGCTTTTGACAATGCTGACTGGAATACTCTCTTTCAAATTCTAAAGGTGGCAGGGGTAAAATACAGGGAGCGAAATGCTATTTACAATTTGTACAGAAAGCAGATGGCAGTTATAAGAGTCGGGGGTATGAAAGGGAAGCAGTGGTTGGGAAGGGAGTGAGAGTGGGTTGTGGACTCTCTCCGATGTTAATCAGTCTGTATACTGAGCAAGCAGTAAAGGAAACAAAAGAAAAAGTCGGAGTAGATATTAAAGTCCATGGAGAAGAAATAAAATCGTTGAGGTTCGTCGATGACATTGCAGTTCTGTCAGAGACAGCAAAGGACTTGGACAGTGTCTTGAAAAGAGGATATAAGATGAACATCAACAAAAGCAAAACGAGGATAGTGGAATGTAGTCGAATTAAGTCGGGTGGTGCTTGGACAGTGTCTTGAAAAGAGGATATAAGATGAACATCAACAAAAGCAAAACGAGGATAGTGGAATGTAGTCGAATTAAGTCGGGTGGTGCTGAGTGAATTAGATTAGGAAATGAGACGCTTAAAGTAGTAAGGTAGTTTTGCTATTTGGGGGGCAAAATAACTGATGATGGTCGAAGTAGATACGATATAAAATGTAGACTGACAATATCAAGGAAAGCGTTTCTGAAGAAGAGAAATTTGTTAACATCGAGTATAGATTTAAGTGTCAGGAAGTCATTTCTGAAAGTATTTGTATGGAGTGTAGCCATGTATGGAAGTGAAACGTGGAGGATATTTGGTGCTACAGATGAATGCTGAAGATTAGATGGGTACATCACACAACTAATGAGGAGGTATTGAATAGAATTGGGGAGAAGAGAAGTTTGCGGCACAACTTGACAAGAAGAAGGGACCGGTTGGTAGGACATGTTCTGAGGCATCAAGGGCTCACAAATTTAGCATTGGAGGGCAGCGTGGAGGGTAAAAATCGTAGAGGGAGACCAGGAGATGAATACATTAAGCAGATTCTGAAGGATGTAGGTTGCAGGAAGTACTGGGAGATGAAGAAGCTTGCACAGGATAGAGTAGCATGGAGAGCTGCATCAAACCAGTCTCAGGACTGAAGACGACAACAACAACAACACGAATACTATACTCTTCCATGACACCGACCATTTCAGGTACTGGTGTGCTATGCCCATTTATGGAGAATTTAATTACATGGTGGAATTTTCTGCTGTTGCATGTTTCCAGTGAAAATACTGGGGTAATAGCTTTAGAACTTGCAATATAGTTAGAGGTAAGAAATAAAAAAGCACATACATGGTTGTATACTTTTTTTTGTTCAGTAATCATACACAGGATTCTCTACATCAACTGTTTCTTCCTTTATCTTAAGGCCAGCACGGAATATAGAAAATAAATCCTTCTTGTCAGTACAGAATTCAGCATATATTTCTCTCAAACCTATTGGCAGTACATTAGTTTTTCAAAATGGTTCAAATGGCTCTGAGCACTATGGGACTTGACATCTGAGGTCATCAGTCCCCTAGAACTTAGAAATACTTAAACCTAACTAACCTAAGGACATCACACACATTCATGCCTGAGGCAGGATTCGAACCTGCGACCGTAGCGGTCGCGCGGTTCCAGACTGAAGCGCTTAGAACCGCTCGTCCACTCCGGCGGGCACATTGTTCGAAGTCGTCTACATGCATAGTGCTCATACTTAGATATACTGCAATGTCTCCATACACAGCTTGTGTTAAACAAGGCAGCTGTCTGTTCAGTCTTTACGTCACTATCTGTCTGTGGTTGATTCTATACCAGTTTGTAAACGTTTCGAACCACTAGCGGTTAAATTATACATTGAAGAGAAGAGTAGTGTCGCACAGGGCTTAATTGGTGTCTTCTCATCCAGTACATCCTCACTTTGTCCATGCAGTATCACTGAAATATTCTGCGATGGCGCGTATCATGGAGGCCAGTATCGATCTGCGAAATGCTGATTAAGACCCCCTGTGCAATTCAGTGAGTCAGGGGCTGGTTGGGTGTTTTCAACCGACAATAACAGCTAACTGTCCTGCTCCATGAAGCTGACCAGTTGCGCCACTGCTGCGGGTCCCGACGGGCTGGGACATACCGCTGCAGCAGTCCATGACAGGCTGGAGGATGTCGCATCCAGTGATAAGCAAAGAATAAAATCCATTACAAGCGATGATAGAAGTACAAGGACCCTCGAATGGTAGTAAACATAGACATTAAGCAGGGGGTACTTACTCTTCTGTGGCTTCTTCCTGTTCTGTTGCTGCTGTGGCTGGATGGTGATGTACTATCTCGACTGGCGCTTGATTCTGAGTGATTGAGTAACTGACTGGCTGCAACTGAGGTTGCAGAGCTGTTGGGCCCGACTTATTGCCCCATTGTGATCGGTGCTGCGTTCCAGTTGGCTACTGTCAATTTCAAGCGCCTCTGGTTGTATAATTGTGTCGTTAGGGGGTGCAGTTGGGCTCCCTTCCAGGAGGACCAGGGTTCGATTCCCTTAAAGGGTATCACCATTTTTAATTTCCCGCCAATTGCATGGTGGCGGGGAAAGGGAGGTGAGGTGGGGGGGCGGGGATGTCGGCACAACCCTGGAACAAAGAAATTCCTACCAAAATTCCAAATTCCCACAAAAATTCCAAATCCCATTCAATAGAGTAGTTTGGGGAAGGGGAGGGTGGAGAGGGGGAGGGGACTGGGGCCCATCACATGTTGAGAAAAACACATGAAGTCATCTGGGGGTAGGTGTGTTCAGGAGTGCAGGTTGGGGTTGGTCTGGTTGGGGATGGTCAGGGCGGGGGCGTGATTATTTGATAAATTTAATTAATTTGCATATCAGTTTTATATCAGAAGTGTCCTGGTGCGCCGGTCGGAGTGGCTGTGCGGTTCTGGACGCTACAGTCTGGAACCGAGCGACCGCTACAGTCGCAGGTTCGAATCCTGCCTCGGGCATGGATGTGTGTGATGTCCTTAGGTTAGTTAGGTTTAATTAGTTCTAAATTCTAGGCGACTGATGACCTCAGAAGTTAAGTCGCATAGTGCTCAGAGCCATTTGAACCATTTGTCGTAGTGCCACTATCTTACTACTACTACATATGTGGACCTCGATCTCACTCATATGGAATTTACCAGTATTCCAAGTACCACTATAGGAGAGTATCCTGTAGGTAGTCTCTATAAGATAGAAAAAAAGACCATCTACTGCAGAAAGAGATGGTGCTGTCATCGACTCAGTGCTAGAAGTCATTAATTAGTATTTCAAGAACCAAAAGGAAGAGGAAGGCAGACACAACGTTTTAGGGCAATCAGTAACTACCAAAATGTGAGACATTTCTGACGTCCGCAGCTCGTGGTCGTGCGGTAGCGTTCTCGCTTCCCGCGCCCGGGTTCCCGGGTTCGATTCCCGACGGGGTCAGGGATTTTCTCTGCCTCGAGATGACTGGGTGTTGTGTGATGTCCTTAGGTTAGTTAGGTTTAAGTAGTTCTAAGTTCTAGGGGGCTGATGACCATAGATGTTAAGTCCCATAGTGCTCAGAGCCACATTTCTGACTTAAAACAGAAACATGTAGCAAAAAAATCAATTAATAAGTCCTACCAAGCACTTGAAACTGTCGACAGCAATGACTCAACACTTGCATTATTCATAACAGATTTTACTGATGCTCAATCTGTATATTAAGCGCCGTTTCGTATTTCTGTGCGTTATTTACTTACAAATAAGAGAGTTCATGTGAAAAAAGCGTTTAACCCTCCTTTAAGAAATTATTTTTGAGCACCTCGTGGATAGCATGGCAGGTTTCATCCACTGAAATTATAGATGTGTATTTGAGGTCTTCATAACACCTTCCTGTCGCGAAAAAGCAGAATGTTGCTAATAGTCTTTCATGTGATGTTATAGCCTCCCTGATAAACGTGTCCTGCTTTTTAATCACAGGCATAACGAGTGACGTGGTTCAAATAGGTTTCTTCATTCAGCCTGAGATAATCACGAGTACAGGACTAGACCTTCAGTTCACTAAGTAAATTAATATAGGGATATGATTTTCGTTTCTTTAATCACTCTTTACTCCACATATGACGTCTTCTCTTTTGTTTTGTTCGTAACACAAGCGAAAAGGCAGTCAAAGACAGCACGTCGTAGTTTGATTTCTGGTAAACAACCTGATGCCTGTACAAACTGTATGGAGACGCGAGGAATTTTTGCATGCGTGCTTGCCGAGCACAGAATTTGTTTGTAACCACCTTGAGGCATGAGCATCCAAAGATTTTTTTTCCAAGCGGGTGCAAATTTCAAAACTTATAACTGATTCCTCGAGTTTGAAAACGTGTCGTATCCCAAGAACTAAATTTAATAAGTACACAAAGTTTATTGTATCTAAAACGACTGATAGTTACCTACACAGTATATTTTAGGTAAGTTACTTCGGTACCTAAATAGTAAGTATATTTCAATACTAAATGCAAATAAAATATTTTTATGTTTTAATCTGAAGATGGGTGTCATCTTTTTCATTCAATGATCTGAAATTACATCATCACAAGATTAAATAGAAGGTATCCAACGAGTTTCGAAATAAAGCTATAAAATATTTACAAAATAATTTATTCATACTCCTATCATGTTAGGTTGAAACCGAAAATTGAAGATCGGAAATAAAAAAGAATGGTTAAGAAAATACTGCTGGATATAAACAAAAATGCCGTGTTAATATCCATCGACATGAGGAAACAGAAAGAAACATTTTAAAATGTTTATTCAACTTAAATATCTATATCTACATCATACTCCGCAAGCTACCTAATGGTGTGTGGTGGAGGGTAATTTCAGTACCACTAACTGATCCCTCCAACCCTGTTCCACTCGCGAAAACTGTGTGGGAAGAATGATTGTCGGCAAGCCTCTGTATTGGCTCTAATTTCTCGAATTTCCTTCTCGTGATCAATACGCGAGATGTATGTGGAGGAAAGTAAAATGTTGTCTGACCCCTCCTCAAAAGTACTGTCCCGAAATTTCAGTAGTAAATCCCTCCGTGATGCACAACGTCTCTCTTGTAACGTCTGCCAGTGGAGTTTGTTTAGCATCTCCGTAACGCTCTCTCGCCGACTAAACGATCCCGTGACGAAACGCGCTGCTCCTCATTGGATCTTCTCTATCTCGTCTATCAGTCCTACCTGATGAACAGTACTTAAGAATTGGGCGAACAAGCGCCTTATAAGCCACTTCTTTCGTGGATCAGTTATATTTCCTTAACATTCTTCCTACGAATTTGAGTCTTGTGTCTGCTTTTCCTACTATCTATTTCATATTGTCATTCCACTTAAGGTTGCTCTGGATAGTTACGCCTAGATATTTTACAGCAGACGCTGTCCTTAGCTGGTTGTCATCAATAGTGTAGCTGTACAGTAGTGGATTTCTTTTCCAATGAACGCGCCCATTGTAGCGACCATCTGCGTCCACAGCAGCCTGGAACAACACTAGGGATACCATCTCACAGTTTTTAGCAGCACTTTCTGAATGGTGGACCATGAAATGTTCTGCTGTCATGACACAGCTCGTGCAGTGTTTCAAGATCGCACGTTGCATCCAGCATTCTCAGCCATTCTTCAATTCTTCAACAGCTTGTGACGCAGTTGGCCATTGCCCTCTCCCAGGAGCAATTCCCAAATCGCCAGTTAATTTTTGAACTTCGAATTATGTTCTTCAACAATGGTGCTGAAGGAGGACGCTCCCGTATTGCTTTAACACATCGACACTCACGAAGAGCAGCAGCACTGTTGCTGTTGTTTTGACAAAACAGCCTTGTGAGTAAGCCCCTGCTCACGTTGCCCATATACCTGTTGACAGTCTGCAACTGTAACACACAGTAATGGTAGTGTTTCAGCCGTACATCGCCATACCAGTACCAGCGGCTAACAACAATTCATTACGCTAACACTACTAACAACGCAAATCCTGCAGCAGACAGTCTGAACAGCATCCATTTGAAGTTTGCTACCCATACGGTAAATGCAATTTTTACATCGACACTTGCTCAGGTAGCGAAAGTTTAGTTATAACAACCATATATATGGTCAATTATTTGTGTTTACTTATTCACACTTTTTTGTTGCATGTCTGCTTCGTTTCAGTCTTTTTGTTTTCAAGTTTCCAACGTGGTTCTATGGCTATTCATTATTTTCAAATGCTGTTTGGTATAGGCAATGGTAAGTTGAAGCCTTCTTCTGCTTTTCTTAGGTGTCATGGTACAAGTAAATAAACAGATCCATTTAGTGTTGAGAACACATTTAAAGTGGAAGATTACTCGACAGTTCTTATTGGACTATGTTTAGTGTGTACCGAACAGTGGCATAATGAAGGTTTTACCGCTAAACCTTCAATATATTAACTTTAGTCAATCACACAAAACAATTCAGTTTAAAAGTGTAATAAACTCACCACTTGATGCACTCCTTGTAGAATAAACAACGCCTTCAATTTTGTAAAGTGAAGCTACACGCTAAAGTAAACACATCTTTCTAATTGCTCTACGCTTAGCACTCAAAAGCTTTTCGGCAACGTCATCCAAGTTAAGGGAACGACATGTTTCATGTTCACTGCTTATAACTGCTAAAAGTCATAATCCGGACTCAGACATTGACTTTCCAAGAAACGTTTTTATTAGTTTTAATTTAGAAATTTTTGTGAGATCTTTAATTGACGACTTGTTTCATTTCTTTCTAAATTCTTTCGACATAAATGTTTTCAGGCTAATAAGTTCATATGAAAGATTTTCGATTAAATTTGATTTGTACTTTCTAACCAGCCTTCCTTCTCTTTTCTGAATATTCTCATTTTCTAATTTAAAATGATAACCAGGATGTAGGAAAGAAAAATTATCGTTAACATTCAATGGGCTGGTAAAACCTTTGTTTAACTGTTGTATTAAAATATCGACAGTAGCATTTAAAACTGTGACTTGAAAGGACTGTAGTGTATCTACAATTCGATGAGTCTGAGATCAGACTAGGATAGGGTATCCATTTCATTTTCATTGAAAAAGCGGACATTTAAAATAAATTAGAGAAAAACCTGGGACAATCAAGTAAAAAAACGGGACATAAATATTGTATTGACTAAATTTAATACACATACAAGTATACCATAGTGGGTGAATATGGATTGGGGCTAAGAAATGAAAGAGGAAGCCGTCTGGTAGAATTTTGCACAGAGCATAACTTAATCATAGCTAACACTTGGTTCAAGAATCATAAATGAAGGTTGTATACATGGAAGAATCCTGGAGATACTAAAAGGTATCAGATAGATTATATAATGGTAAGACAGAGATTTAGAAATCAGGTTTTAAATTGTAGGACATTTCCAGGTGCAGATGTGGACTCTGACCACAATCTATTGGTTATGACCTGTAGATTAAAACTGAAGAAACTGCAAAAATGTGGGAAATTAAGGAGATGGGACCTGGATAAACTGAAAGAACCAGAGGTTGTACAGAGTTTCAGGGAGAGCATAAGGGAACAATTGACAGGAATAGGGGAAAGAAATACAGTAGAAGAAGAATGGGTAGCTCTGAGGGATGAAGTAGTGAAGGCAGCAGAGGATAAAGTAGGTAAAAAGACGAGGGCTGCTAGAAATCCTTGGGTAACAGAAGAAATATTGAATTTAATTGATGAAAGGAGAAAATATAAAAATGCAGTAAATGAAGCAGGCAAAAAGGAATACAAACGTCTCAATAATGAGATAGACAGGAAGTGCAAAATGGCTAAACAGGGATGGCTAGAGGACAAATGTAAGGATGTAGAGGCTTATCTCACTAGGGGTAAGATAGATACTGCCTACAGGAAAATTAAAGAGACCTTTGGAGTAAAGAGAGCCACTTGTACGAATATCAAGAGCTCAGATGGAAACCAAGTTCTAAGTAAAGAAGGGAAAGCAGAAAGGTGGAAGGAGTATATAGAGGGTCTATACAAGGGCTATATACTTTAGGACAATATTATGGAAATGGAAGAGGATGTAGATGAAGACGAAATTGGAGATACGATACTGCGTGAAGAGTTTGACAGAGCACTGAAAGACCTGAGTTGAAACAAGGCCCCCGGAGTAGACAATATTCCATTAGAACTACTGACGGCCTTGGGAGAGCCAGTCATGACAAAACTCTACCAGCTGGTGAGCAAGATGTATGAGACAAGTGAAATACCCTCAGACTTCAAGAAGAATATAATAATTCCAATCGCAAAGAAAGCAGATGCTGACAGATGTGAAAATTACCGAACTATCAGTTTAATAAGTCACAGCTGCAAAATACTAACGTGAATTCTTTACAGACGAATGGAAAAACTGGTAGATGTGGACCTCGTGGAGGATCAGTTTGGATTCCATAGAAATGTTGGAACACGTGAGACAATACTGACCTTACGACTTATCTTAGAAGAAAGCTTAAGAAAAGGCAAACCTACGTTTCTAGCATTTGTAGACTTAGAGAAAGCTTTTGACAATGTTGACTGGAATACTCTCTTTCAAATTCTGAAGGTGGCAGGGGTTAAATACAGGGAGCGAAAGGCTATTTAAAATTTGTACAGAAAGCAGATGGCAGTCATAAGAGTCGAGGGGCATGAAAGGGAAGCAATGGTTGGGAAAGGAGTGAGACAGGGTTCAATCTGTATATTGAGCAAGCAGTAAAGGAAACAAAGAAAAATTTGGAGTAGGTGGTGGTGGTTAGTGTTTAACGTCCCGTCGACAACGAGGTCATTAGAGACGGAGCGCAAGCTCGGGTTAGGGAAGGATTGGGAAGGAAATCAGCCGTGCTCTTTCAAAGGAACCATCCCGGCATTTGCCTGAAACGATTTAAGGAAATCACGGAAAACCTAAATCAGGATGGCTGGAGACGGGATTGAACCGTCGTCCTCCCGAATGCGAGTCCAGTGTGCTAACCACTGCGCCACCTCACTCGGTTTGGAGTAGGTATTAAAATTCATGGAGAAGAAGGTAAAACTTTGAGGTTCGCCGATAACATTGTAATTCTGTCAGAGACGGCAAGGGACTTGGAAGAGCAGTTGAACGGAATGGACAGTGTCTTGAAAAGAGGACATAAGATGAACATCAACAAAAGCAAAACGAGGATAATGGAATGTAGTCAAATTAAATCAAGTGATGCTGAGGGAATTAGATTAGGAAATGAGACGCTTAAGGTAGTAAAGGAGTTTTGCTATTTAGGAAGTAAAATAACTGATGATGATCGAAGTAGAGAGGATATAAAATGTAGACTGGCAATGGCAAGGAAAACGTATCTGAAGAAGAGAAATTTGTAAACATCGAATATAGATTTATGTATCAGGAAGTCTTTTCTGAAAGTATTTGTTTGGCGTGTAGCCATGAATGGAAGTGAAACATGGACGATAACTAGTTTGGACAAGAAGAGAATAGAAGCTTTCGAAATGTGGTGCTACAAAAGAATGCTGAAGATTAGATGGGTAGATCACATAACTAATGAGGAGGTATTGAGTAGGATCGGGGAGAAGATAAGTTTGTGGCACAACTTGACTAGAAGAAGGGATCGGTTGGTAGGACATGTTTTGAGGCATCAAGGGATCACAAATTTAGCATTGGAGGGCAGCGTGGAGGGTAAAAATCGTAGAGGGAGACCAAGAGATGAATACACTAAGCAGGTTCAGAAGGATGTAGGTTGCAGTAGGTACTGGGAGATGAAGCAGCTTGCACAGGATAGAGTAGCATGGAGAGCTGCATCAAACCAGTCTCAGGACTGAAGACAACAACAACAACACAAGTATACCTTTACAACGTGCACTCATATGATCCCAAATCAATTTTTACAATTATTCTGCCACACTATCACCATACTTTTCGCTTTTATGTACTTTATGAAGAAGTGCACTTTCGTTTGAAATTGTATAATAAAAGTCAGTACACAATACACCATTAAAGTGTGTTCTGACAATGAGCAAGGCCCTCACTGTTTCAACTTTCATTCTGTTTTTTTCATCTGATCACAAAGAATTCACTAATGAAAACACACGTATCACAGCAGCATTTGACCCAGGAATTGCCAGGCAAAACTCTACCAGATGAATCATGTTTTTCATGTTAATCTCTTTACTTTTGAAGTGAGCAAATATTTTACACAATGTTGCACTAACACTTTCTTTGCTCCTTCTTCACTTTTTATGAAGTTCTGTGCACATGAAAATTCATCGAACAGTTCGTCTTCATCAACAGGAAAATGTGGTACAATACTTTTAACAAAAACACAACAGTCCTGAATGTCCTTTTACTGTAGCTGCTCCTTTTCAGTATTAACCCAGTCAAATGCCTTAAAAGGTGTGAGAAATGGTAAACACCATTCTTTAATATACTCAATGCAAGAGTCATAGAAGATGTCAGCATAAATATGAAATTGTTCTACAGTAATTTCACGCTCTTCTTCCAGCTTTCTTAGAGTCTCATGTACAAAGGGTGTGAGAAATCTTTCAGATTTTCTACATTGTAATTTGCCCAATAATTTGTTTATTTCTTGATAAACTTCTACTATTGTGATTTCTTGTTTCGCAATACATTTAATTGTTGTGGAGATAGGTTTTACCTGGCTAAAACAAGACACAGCGTTATCAAAGAATTGTTTAAGGATAACAGGACACTTATCAAGGGAAATGAAATTTGATTTCAAAGCAGGAAATATCTCTACAATTCTTTCCAATGCTGGTAGCAGAGATAGCCACCTTGTCTTACTGTGCCCAAGTACAGTTTTGTATTCAATTTCAGTAAACTTCAGATATTCAAACCTTACTGTATATATGTGGAAATGCTTGTAGATTTTGTTAACAATTAATTGGCAATCGATGGGTAGGCAATCTGAGCCAGTTTGTAAGGAATTGTGCACCACATGTACTGGACAGCCAACACCTACTATATTATTCACTGTGTTCTGTGCAAAACATTAATAATGTGGTGACGAAAGCCAAAGAGCAAGTATCAGTAGTGTAGAGTATCTCTGGACCGAAAGGACGGATTCAGTGGATCGATTTAGAAGAGAAGAATCTTCGTTGTTATTCGTAACCTATAGTACGTTTAAAATTACTTGCGATTATTGACAGTTCGGTACATGTTTGGGGTATGCTGAAAGTCATCACACACTTCCTAGCGTAAATAATTGCGCAGTTAATAGCAAGTCAAACAACCAGTAGTGTAAAATACTCTAGCCAAGCAGAATCATAAAAATGGAACATTTGAGCGTCCCCAAAAAAACTTTCCAGACAGCGGGACATTTTGGTAAAAAACGGAACTGTCCCGGGGAAAACGGGACGAATGGACACCCTAGCTTAGGATCAAAGCTCTGCACTTTCGCTAATACTTCCGCTTCTTCTTCTACAACTTCAAAATTGTTGCTTAGGGGGACTTGATTGTTTCTTGCAGGTTGAAGAAGTAGAGACGCATTCCCTATACAAGCATTAGAGACTGCAGGAGTTGAGAAACTAGATTAATATTTTTCAAAATCTTACTCTGAAATACGAGACACAGAAGAAAATCAAAAATTTCCACATTATAAGCTTCTCTCTTCTCTGCTTCCTTTTTACTCCTTGAAATCCTATTGGAGAGACATCGCAAAATTTCTATGAAATTATGTTTGATTGATAACAATGAATCAAATCTGGAAGATCATATAGTTGGGCACTGGTGCTTCAGAGTCATTATAACACATCTGTCAGTTGCAATAGTTTTGTTTGTTTGCTGCTATCAAACCACAGAAGTACTAAAGAAAACATAAATGCATTGTATTTTCTCATAAGACTGCCATAGTTCTGCTATATTTATGATGTTTCATTTAGTACCAGTTTTAAATTATGTGTTGAAAAATATATAAACTCAGCATTTATGACATGTATTTTAGTTCTTGACTGCAAATCTGAGAATTTGTCACTCATAGATACAGCACCATTGTATCCCTGAGCTCTGCACTTATGCAGTTGCATGTTCATCTTATCTAAGTTGGTTATTATTTCTTTTAGACAACTCTCTGCATCATAACCCCTTACTTTATAGAACCCTAAAAACGATTCTTTATTCCAAACTCCTTTCTAATTGGTCTGCTTAAATCGGAGGTGTAACGTCTTAAACAATACTGAGTTGGTCATTTCACGAAACATCGTTTTTTGTGTGTACTATAAGTGGAAAGAATTGCTACTGTGTAGTTTCACCAATGATCTGCTCTAAAACACAATCATTTAACAGTTGTATCATCTCATACTGAATCTGTGAGCTGAGATTTCTTTTAGTTTTCTTCATTTGAAAGATGTACCCTTAGAAGAGAATCATATCTGGAGCAGAGGTCTAATATATTTAAGATATTGCAACTCTGTTTCTATGCTTCACCTTCATGAGAGCCACACAAAGCAATCTGACATAAAGGATGCCCTTGTTACATCCATTATTGTACAAATTATAGTTTTCATTTGACCATGCCCTTCATCGAAAAGCGTAATGTTTTTTTGTGATTTTCCACATACTGTATGTAATACATGCATTTAAATACGTGACACAAGTTTAATGTATCGGTACTTTTTTTTGCTTAGACCTTGTTGTTGTTGTTGTGGTCTTCAGTCCTGAGACTGGTTTGATGCAGCTCTCCATGCTACTCTATCCTGTGCAAGCTTCTTCATCTCCCAGTACCTACTGCAACCTACATCCTTCTGAATCTGCTTAGTGTACTCATCTCTCGGTCTCCCTCTACGATTTTTACCCTCCACGCTGCCTTCCAATGCTAAATTTGTGATCCCTTGATGCCTCAAAACATGTCCTACCAACCGATCCCTTCTTCTAGTCAAGTTGTGCCACAAACTTTTCTTCTCCCCAATCCTATTCAATACCTCCTCATTAGTTACGTGATCTAACTACCTTATCTTCAGTATTCTTCTGTAGCACCACATTTCGAAAGCTTCTATTCTCTTCTTGTCGAAACTAGTTATCGTCCATGTTTCACTTCCATACATGGCTACACTCCAAACAAATATTTTCATAAATGACTTCCTGACACTTAAATCTATATTCGATGTTAACAAATTTCTCTTCTTCAGAAACGCTTTCCTTGCCATTGCCAGTCTACATTTTATATCCTCTCTACTTCAACCATCATCAGTTATTTTACTTCCTAAATAGCAAAACTCCTTTACTACTTTAAGTGTCTCATTTCCTAATCTAATTCCCTCAGCATCACCCGATTTAATTGGACTACATTCCATTATCCTCGTTTTGCTTTTGTTGATGTTCATCTTATATCCTCCTTTCAAGACACTGTCCATTCCGTTCAACTGCTCTTCCAAGTCCTTTGCCGTCTCTGACAGAATTACAATGTCATTGGCGAACCTCAAAGTTTTTACTTCGTCTCCGTGAATTTTAATACCTACTCCAAATTTTTCTTTTGTTTCCTTTACTGCTTGCTCAATATACAGATTGAATAACATCGGGGAGAGGCTACAACCCTGTCTCACTCCTTTCCCAACCACTGCTTCCCTTTCATGCCCCTCGACTCTTATGACTGCCATCTGCTTTCTGTACAAATTGTAAATAGCCTTTCGCTCCCTGTATTTTACCCCTGCCACCTTTAGAATTTGAAAAAGAGTATTCCAGTCAACATTGTCAAAAGCTTTCTCAAAGTCTACAAATGCTAGAAACGTAGGTTTGCCTTTTCTTAATCTTTCTTCTAAGATAAGTCGTAAGGTCAGTATTGCCTCACGTGTTCCAACATTTCTGCGGAATCCAAACTGATCTTCGCCGAGGTCGGCTTCTACCAGTTTTTTCATTCGTCTGTGAAGAATTCACGTTAGTATTTTGCAGCTGTGACTTATTAAACTGATAGTTCGGCAGTTTTCACATCTGTCAACACCTGCTTTCTTTGGGATTGGCATTATTTTATTCTTATTGAAGTCAGAGGGTATTTCGCCTGTCTCATACATCTTGCTCACCAGATGGTAGAGTTTTGTCAGGACTGGCTCTCCAAAGGCTGTCAATAGTTCCAGTGGAATGTTGTCCACTCCCGGGGCCTTGTTTCGACTCACGTCTTTCAGTGCTCTGTCAAACTCTTCACGCAGTATTGTATCTCCCAGTTCATCTTCATCTACATCCTCTTCCATTTCCATAATATTGTCCTAAAGTATATAGCCCTTGTATAGACCCTCTATATACTCCTTCCACCTTTCTGCTTTCCCTTCTTTACTTAGAACTTGGTTTCCATCTGAGCTCTTGATATTCGTACAAGTGGCTCTCTTTACTCCAAAGGTCTCTTTAATTTTCCTGTAGGCAGTATCTATCTTACCCCTAGTGAGATAAGCCTCTACATCCTTACATTTGTCCTCTAGCCATCCCTGTTTAGCCATTTTGCACTTCCTGTCTATCTCATTTTTGAGACGTTTGTATTCCTTTTTGCCTGCTTCATTTACTGCATTTTTATATTTTCTCCTTTCGTCAATTAAATTCAATATTTCCTCTGTTACCCAAGGATTTCTAGCAGCCCTCGTCTTTTTACCTACTTTATCCTCTGCTCCCTTCACTACTTCATCCCTCAGAGCTACCCATTCTTCTTCTACTGTGTTTCTTTCCCCTATTCCTGTCAATTGTTCCCTTATGCTCTCCCTGAAACTCTGTACCACCTCTGGTTCTTTCAGTTTATCCAGGTCCCATCTCCTTAATTTCCCACATTTTTGCAGTTTCTTCAGTTTTAATCTACAGGTCATAACCAATAGATTGTGGTCAGAGTCCACATCTGCACCTGGAAATGTCTTACAACTTAAAACCTGGTTCCTAAATCTCTGTCTTACCATTATATAATCTATCTGGTACCTTTTAGTATCTCCAGGGTTCTTCCACGTATACAACCTTCTTTCATGATTCTTAAACCAAGTGTTACCTACGACTATGTTGTGCTCTGTACAAAATTCTACTAGGCGGCTTCCTCTTTCATTTCTTTGCCCCAATCCATATTCACCTACTATGTTTCCTTCTCTCCTTTTTCCTACACTCGAATTCCAGTCACCCATTACTATTAAATTTTCATCTCCCTTCACTATCTGAATAATTTCTTTTATTTCATCGTACATTTCTTCAATTTCTTCGTCATCTGCAGAGCTAGTTGGCATATAAACTTGTACTACTGTAGTAGGTGTGGGCTTCGTATCTATCTTGGCCACAATAATGCGTTCACTATGCTGTTTGTAGTAGCTTACCCGCATTCCTATTTTCCTATTCATTATTAAACCTACTCCTGCATTACCCCTATTTGATTTTGTGTTTATAACCCTGTAATCACCTGACCAGAAGTCTTGTTCCTCCTGCCACCGAACTTCACTAATTCCCACTATATCTAACTTTAACCTATCCATTTCTCTTTTTAAATTTTCTAACCTACCTGCCCGATTAAGGGATCTGACATTCCACGCTCCAATCCATAGAACGCCAGTTTCCTTTCTCCTGATAACGACATCCTCCTGAGTAGTCCCCGCCCGGAGATCCGAATGGGGGACTATTTTACCTCCGGAATATTTTACCCAAGAGGATGCCATCATCATTTAATCATACAGTAAAGCTGCATGTCCTCGGGAAAAATTACGGCTGTAGTTTCCCCTTGCTTTCAGCCGTTCGCAGTACCAGCACAGCAACGCCGTTTTAGTTAATGTTGCAAGGCCAGATCAGTCAATCATCCAGACTGTTGCCCCTGCAACTACTGAAAAGGCTTCTGCCCCGCTTCAGGAACCACACGAGACCTTGCGGTCATTAATTTGTCCATTAGCCCATGCAGTTTCTCCACCTCAAAATAACCAGCACATTTCACAATATACTGATCTTACAGTATGAGAATAGCATAGCAAATATCGACCAATTTTAATATAATTGTAATAATAACCACCTGTACACGATATTTTGGTCTTGGTGTCTCTTATCTAAACTACTGTGAGGCTTGCATAACCCGCTATTTATGATTTTCGGTTTAGGTTCTTCACACAGTTTACCTGAGGATAATCCTCCATTAGTGATAAAGGGTGCTTTCTGTTGACTATCTTGCAGTGAAGAACACTCTGTTGGTGAGACCAGCATATGTTGCTGGTGGTCAGTTTTCAAAGTGTTGATCGTTAGAATTTACACCTGATTCATCTTTGCAGCTGGTATTGTGCCATCTATGAACTTGCAGACTGCGGAATCTTCCCCTGTTTTTTGCAGTTGCATTGGTTTACACTTTCAATTTTTAAATTGTCACACTTTTCTCCAGTTTCACTTTCGTTACTAATTTTGATACCTTTCTGTTCTTTGTGTGTAGCTTATTGTTGGAAGATTTTATCAGTTTTCATTGCCTTTTTAACTTCTCTGCTCGCATATAATTTTCTTTTTTGACAATAAACTAAATATCATCTGTTTCTAGAAAATGTGGTTTTAACGTAACGCATATGTTTAAGAGCAGCTCATATAAGAAAAACAGAATCATAGTTTAGACGAAGAGAAAAATGAACTGCATTATAGAGATAACAGATGTACACAATTATAATGTCAGAGGTACTTTCTAATAGCAGTTCACTTTCACTGCAACATTGTGTGCACAAACATACAAAATAACTTAAGCAATTGTTTATAAGAGAGCCTAAAGTTGTCAACAACAACAGAAGAAAACATACAATGAAAGGGGTACCATATTCGAGAGCGCAAGTTGTCCTGCACGCAATGCTGACTGCCACACACTGAATCATTCCTGTTGACATGTAGCAAGCGTGGGTATGAAATGTTTCCTTGTACACTGTTGTTTGCTTCTTCTTAATGGGTTCCCATGGTCAAGCTGAATATTAGAATACGTTTTCTATATAAATTACCAAAGTCAGTACATTTTTAAATAAACTACTAAGCTCATTTTGCCCCCACTCCCCCAAAAAAATACACGTCCCTTAGTGGACGGGAGGGGGGTGAACTGCGGTGTGCGGGGCCATTATTTACGCCACTGGTACTGAACGTTCTTCCCCCGCCAGGAATCAAATCGGCTATTTCTGAGAGGGGCGCCACCGGAGAAGCGTGTGTTAGCGCTCTCAGCTGCAGAGTGATGCGTTATATCCGACGTCCAGTCTCGGACGTGACACCTGCTAGAGCGTGATCGACAGGTTTACCAGAAATTTTGACTGAAAGAAAGTTTGACGCATGGCGGATGTTGTTTGTATCGACGATTGGCTGTATGTTTGGTGAAAACTTGTTTTAATACAATATATCTGATTGTCTCATGTTTCCACAACTATGGAAACTACGATCAAGGATATAAATGAAATATCACTGACAATTATGGAAATGGTAGAGGTATCACATCTTTCCCATCCACATGTTACTCTGGAAGAGGATATGAACAAAATCACTATAAGCGAGAGTGCAATATGATAAAAGAAATCGAAATTCTCCCGTTCTTCCACAGATGATGTGGGCTATATGTTCCTGCATTGTGGTATTCTAACGAACTGTCGTTAAAGGAGCAAGTAGAAGAAAACAAATTTTCTCATATACGCGATTCCTTTCTAGTGAGAGGACGAAATAATTCTAAGCATGTTATTAAAGTTTTCACTTTCCATCTGCAGAAAGTTGATGCAGTCATCAATTTCGGAGTGTAACATTTCCATTAATAGGTTTTCATGTATTTTTCTCTCGTTTTAAACTATTCCCTGGGCCAGCGTCTTGTTTTCTTATTCTTCTTTAAGCCCAGTACCAAAAATCAATGCCAGGGCTGCTTTGTCTGCATTTGTGGCCATTCTCATTACCCTCAAGATGTTCACAAACACGAACAGCGTCTACTTCGAAATGAGGTGAAACTGGCGAACGTTGTTAGTATGTGTATGGGCATGTTTGACAAGTCTGTGGCTAGAGAAGGGCTGATTTGACAGAGAGGTTTGCTCGTTTACGGGGGTCTTTACGACAAGGAAACAGAGAGCGACAGCAGTGCTCCTAATAACCTGGCAGTGAACTTCGAATATGACGCGCAAAAACCGTGTAATTGCTTTGCAGAATAAGAGCAATAGATGATAATATATTTCACTTGTACTTCACGGTTGGGCCTGGTGCTCTGGCGGTAATGTGCACTAGTCATGACCAATTTCTGGTAAACCAATGTACAAACTACTGCGAACGATCGATTTCTTTTTGTGATTGTGTGCTGTGTACTTCTGATACAGTAATAAGTAAATAAATCATATTGAGAACAATAATGGCAGCGGTACTAGAGAAATAGCAGAAATTGAGAATGTGAGTAATATGACAGTGTGCAAAGTGTTATGAGAGCAACTCCTTTATCCATTCCATCTTCAGAGAGTGCAAAGTCTTATTTAAAAAAATTTTCATGCTAGAAAAACATTTTGTACTTAGTTACTGGGGATGTATGCAAATGAGCAACACCTTTCTTCGTACATACTATTCACTGATGAAGCAAAGTTTACCAGGAATGGAGTGCAGAGTTTTTACAACTCATGCATTGGTGGATGAGGATCCTTTTCCGGTTTTGCAAGCAAGACATCAACAACATGTTCTGGGATGAGGCCCATCTTTGGCAAAACACAATTTTGTTTTTTTTAATCCCAAACTTACATATTGGTAAAACAAACACGGACAAAAGAGCTTCGATCTCAAGATGATTATATCAACAGCAGTTTGGCATTAATGTATGGGCTGGCAAAACTCAAATGGGTTAATTGGACCTTTCATTTTCCATGGAACGCTGACATGCAGTGAGTTTTGTAATGGAGTGTGTAAATCTATGCTGGAAGACCTTCCATTACACTTAAGTCAGAACATGTGGTTCACACACGATGGGGGTCACATTATTTCGCTCTGCAAGCAAGAACAATTTTAAATTAAATTAACGTTTCCCAAACAAATGGATAGGCCGTGGGGCACTAACATCATGGCCTGTTCTATCTCCTGATCTCAAACTGTCCGAGTTTTATTTTTGAGGGTATTTAAAAGTCATACTGTAGTGTATTGCGAATGTTGACAATCTTGGCCATCGTGTTCAAGGATTTAAGCAGCCTCCTGAAATTTGGAAGGAGTTAGACGCTCTTTGATGTGGCGTTTAGAAGCGTGTGTTAGAGCAGCTGACAAACGTTTGGAGCATTTCATTTAACTACCAGAAAAAGAACAGAGAAAGTACCTGTAGGACCTAGCTGAAAATTTGAAAACAAAAAGACGCAAACGAAGCAAACATGAAACAACAAGAAAGGGACTCTAACTAAGAAAAAATAAAAAAATGGCCATATGTACATTTCAACATTTTTGATTCTTTTTAAGCCCTATCCATTCCCCAGAGTTGGTTAGTAGTTAGTTACTAGTTAACACGCTTTATATTCTGTGTGTATGTATATTTTGAACTACGGATATTTATTTTCCGTGAATTATGATGATAAACTCTATATCATTGTGAGCTGATCCCTGAATGAATAAATTAAATAAAAGAGCTAGGATCAGCGCATAAACACGGCTTGCAAGGTGTAGGGAGTGCTGCTCTTTTGCAAGAGATATGGAAAACTGCACGACAGCTATTTGCTTTACACAATGCCTGCTTTGCAAGTAAAATTACACAATCTCGAATTTTCAGGCTTGCCAGAGAAATTACTCCCTTCACATTACCTCAAAATACTTTTGTGCGGAAACACTATCTTAAATTTTCCTGATAGCGTTAGGATAACTTCACTAGAGCCATTAAAAGAAAAAAGTAAGTTTTTGCATATCCCTTGTGAAGATTCCATACACTTCTTGCGCACCAAAAATACAGCTGTAAATTTTTATTTTCTTCTAACTTCAAATGGAATTTCAAATCCCCGGCCGATCATCCTAATGTAGGTTTTCCTGATTCTCCTAAATCTCTTGTGGCAAAAGCCGGGATGGTTCCATTGAAAGGGCACCGTCTATTTTCTTCCACATCCTTCCCTAATCTGAGCTCATGCCCCGGATATAATGACAAAGTTCTCGAAGGGACGTTAAACAGTAACCTTCCTTTCTTCAAATGGAAAGTAATTCTTCGGTATCTGAAATCTGCAATCTACATTCATGTTTAACAGAGTAATTCAGCTCCTAGCGCAAAACCAGTATTAAAATTTCTACGCGTCAGTATACTTTTTACGCTCAAGTAAATTTCATGGTTACTATCATTTCGTTCAATTTTACACTAGAACATAGCAATGATTAGATTACGAGATATCACGTTTCATGAATCGTGTTTAAACTTAACTACCCCGTTCTATTCGTAACTTCGGCAGTCATACAAATTTTGATGCTGAATATCGGTTCGTTTTAACCGTACGTTTTAGTTCTTTGATGAAAGTACGCTGCCAATAACGCTGGACCACCGACCTCGGTTACCCCCAATGAAAATGGCTGATGTGCGTAGCGGATATGTTAAGTTATTAATATCGGATTTAAAGTTTTATTGATTTTTTTTGTGCGTGTATTGTTCTTGCTATAGTTGAATAAGTTCCGAATGAATGGCGAAAGACGGATTACATGAAACGATGGGGTTGCTGAACCCCCTCGTAATTTTTCCGCTGTGGTGTAATTATATTGTCAATAAGCTATGTGGTTTAGTACTCACTCCCCTGTGAGACAATGTATCACAAGCTTTACGGCGTGTAGATGACGTTTTTGTGTCTGTGATTCCGTCTCATTTAAGACTAGCATAATTTGGACGAACTTTTAATATGTCGTACAGTGTGTGATTCAGGTTATGGCAAGGAAGTGTTTGATGTGAGGAAACTTTGCCGTTTTTATGCCTGTAAGTATATTGGTATCAGAATTTCAAACTCTATTTTACAGTCTGGTAGTGTCGATAATGTCAAAATTAGCAATAAGTGATTTGTAAGTAATGGATTCATCAGATTAGGACTCATGTTTTAAACATTTAAGAGAGCGTATTTCACAACTTGTTAAAAATTTCATGATTGAACGCAATTATTTACGTTTTATGTTTATGTTTACTTCTTTGAGAAGTTAAGGTCAATAACTCACAAATACAAGTTAATGATAAATTGTAGCCAAAGTGTAATAGCAACTGACAGTATTCAGTTTTAACCATGTTTTCGTCATTTTGAATTCTTATCTGTTCAACGTTATCTGCTGAACTGAAGTATTTTTTCAACCAAAGGGCAGAATGAGGCCACATTGACTTTTATTTATAATTTTAGCAAGTGCCAAATTTCTGTATTAAGTGTAGGGCGCAAACTGTTTATCAGCTGCCATATTCTTCCTTTTAATTTTCATTTATGGAAACACTTGTACATCTTTTACCACAATACTTTCAGTGTAAGAATTACACACATCTTTTATAGTACACAGCTGGTGAATACTCTTTTGTCCTCGTTTATCTGTGGTGTGAATACTGGTTTAATGCAAGTTGAAGTTCAAATAAAGTTCCAACTAATTTGTACTTTATAAAATACAACATTAGTAATGAAGTTGCTTGTTGTAAATCAATTTTTAAGAATGTTTTCTTTCTTGGACTTATGAACATACACATTTAACACTTCAGTCAAGACTAAGCTGCCATAAGGAACTGTCACCACTTGTTTGGGTATAAAGTTGATGCATTTGAACAAATCCTTCCTTCATTCTCTGGTGTTATGTGGGTGTAAAAGCTCCAGTGAAAATACATGCTACATTTAAGAACCATGCACAGTTGTAGTTCATTTGAAGAAGGAGCAGCTCAAGTATGCTTTGTGACTCAATTTAGTTTGCCACTCAGTTAACAATTGGGGGGGGGGGGGGGGACAAACCTGAATAGAACAAAGTGAAAGTTTTGGAATTTCTACAGGATGTACATTGTATATAGGAAGGGATGTAGTGCGTTGAACATAAATGCATTTGTATGTCACCCTGGGGATACAGTTAAATAATGTTCAGCCATCACCCTGCAAACAAAATATAACAGAGGAAGTAAAAATGGTATGATATGATGGGAAATATCCAGACTATATGCACAATCTAGGTAAGGATTCAAAATTATGTTTGTGAAGGGGCTGTTGATCATTAATTTATAACCAGTGGATATTTACAAATAGCATTATGTCACTTAATACCTCAAATGGTGTATTACAACAACAGTCAGCTTAGCTCTCGCAAGTTGAACATGAAATAAATAAGTAAATAAATGTAGCAATATATTGTTACCATATGAATAAAAGGTTCAGTGTCAAAACACTTATGTGGTAGGAGCTTCATGTCTCCCATGTTTTACACAAAGAAAAAATCCTTGTAGTAGTACAACTTCTCTAAAATATGAGCAATGAATAGGCATGCTGAGCAGGTTTAAAGAATGTAGGATCTTGTGAATTCACATTTTTCTCAAGAATGTTGGTCAAAAGCATTGAATATTGGTGGAATCACAATATTGACTATTCAACAAATGCCTTGCTCCACCTCCATTGCTCAATTGTAGTGCCATGTATTGTAAAATTGCGGAATACTGTGCAGAATAAATATTTAAAGACTGTGCAGAAGTATTTTAAATTTGAAGGAAAAAATATAATGTTCCTGTACAGATCTCATAGTTCAGCCTATAGATTTTTTTGTTCCTCTCTTGGCTGCACATTTTGCTGATCAAGGCATCAAAGTAACTTTTACACAGGTTTCAGTAGGCCTACTAACTTTTAGACAAGATTTTACCCCATGGAAATGTTAATTGTCACAGGTCTTTCAAACATTTGTTATACTTTCATACTAGGCTACATATAAACAATAGCACAGTCAAAGATACATTCTTCATAGAGTGATGAAAACATTGAGAAAAAGAAACAGTGCACAATTATTAAAACTGAAATTAATCAATGCGTAGTCTCATCATATACTGGTAAACAGAAAATGTGTTTCTGTGGGTCCACTTGCAACACAGATCGTAAAAGCTTATCTTGAAGATCAAGGCACAAGGTCTGCAACACAGACAATATGGATGACAAGTATAACACACTTGTACAAACCTTCATTGCTTTCTTTAAAATTTGCAATTCCAGTCTGAATTGTTACAAAAACAGTTTGGATAGCTAATGGCTGTATTATGATATGAAGCACAGTAAAATTGCGCAATTTCAAAACACACACACACACACACACACACACACACACACACACACAGAATTTCACTACAGACAATACTATAAGACATGTTAAAATATGATCATACAGGGGTAATAAATGCATTATACAGGGTGTAGTGAGTTCTCAGTTGTGAAAGAACGAGGACAAAAGATAGTTTATCACTGTGCTATATCTTTTATGTGGGAAAATGAAGCTTGTTTGCTACCTATCAGAGTTGCGCACACCAATTAATGGCCACATCCTTTTAATAGCGAACACTAGATTTTCGTGGAACTATAGGGAAACACAGTGTTCACAGTTTGTGGCATAGGAATCTGACAAAACTCCACTCAAACAGGCCTTTGAAGTCCCAGTGGTACTGACCGACCACTGTGTCATTCTCAACCAATAGATGTCTCATTATTTGGAGAATTTTAGGAAAGTGTGGTTCATCTGTAAAGGAGACTGCATGTAAGATGCTAGTACATCTTATTCTCAAGTACTGCTAGATTGTTCGGAATCCGCAACACATCAGATTAAAGGAAGACATTGAAGCAATTGAGAGGGGGGGGGGGGGGGGACTGTTAGATTTGTTAGTGATAGTTTCAAAATAGATGCAAAGTATTACGGAGGTGCTTCCGGAACTTGAATGGGAATCTGTGGAGGGAAGGCATTGTAATTTTCAAGAAACACCCGTGAGAAAATTTAGAGAACCGACATTTGAAGCTGACTGCAGAACGATCCTACTACTGCCGACAAACATTTTGTGTAAGTACCACAAAGATAAGATACAAGAAATTAGTGCTCATCTGTTGGCATATAGATAGTTGTTTTTCCTTTGCTCTATCTAAAAAAACTAGTGGTGGTACAAAGTACCATTCACCACACACCTTATGGTGGCCTGCTGAGTACGTATATGTTGAGGAGATATGGAGGGAGATGTAGTCAGCACAGCGCTCTCCATCCATAGTCAGTGTTTGTGACCAGAGGTAGTACTTCTCATCAAGTAGCTCCGTAATTCACCTCGCAAGAGCTGATTACACACTGTTTGCCAACAGTGGTGGGTAGACCCGGTTGGCCACCCATCCATGTGCTAGCCAATATTATTATTATTATCATCATCATCATTATTATTATTAGTAGTAGTAGTAGTATTACAGTATATTAGATAATCAGGGAAGCAGAGCATTTTTACTTCTTAGGACTGGAGATAGATGAATAGCATTTTAGGATGTATCCCATTCAGTCTTGTTCAGCGATTGATTATCGCTGTGTGCACTTTCAGAAGAAGCTCCACTGAAACAGTCTTCAAAGCATCTGTGCTGCACCTTCTGTGGCATGTAGGCTATTTGGGGACACCTCTGTACATTCACAAAGAATATTTGCAATCAATAAATGTCGAAGTGAAAAGACGTGTGATGTCAGTAATGAACTTTGTGTGGGGCCTATGTTCAAACAATTCAGAATCTATAGTCACTGTTCCTATACATTTTCTTTGAAAGGAATTGCAGTCCACATGTTGAATAATTATGAGAAAAATAATTTTTTTTCTTGGTTAACACTTCCTTGACAAATGTAAAGAACTGTATCTAATATTCTGCAGCTTTCATTTTTTACAAGTTTAGGCCTACAACAGAACTGAAAAATCTGAATTGTAATTTTCTAGTTAAGTCATGGCAGTGATTGTACAAAGACAACTATCTTGAAATTCATGCAAATCTGCTCTGTGCTTCAGTTTTTTTGTATAACTCGGCAACTGCAAAATAATGATTTTCAAGCTAGTCTGCTGTAACTAGTTGATTTTCAGAAGCTGTCTTCTAGCAGAATTTGGATGCTTCAAGACTGTTGCAAATTGTAGCATAACAAACAGAATGGCTAGATCTGCTAGTTTAGTGTCTCCTTGTCTATTTTATTGGTATTCTTCTTCTGGCAAAACTTGTAATGTCTTTTAACTAAGTCAGTATAAATTAGTTCGCAACTGTATCTCCAGAAAATGTGACAACATCTGCTATTCATTATATTCAGATTTATACTTTTTATAATGCTAATGTTGCGTGCAGCCTGCTGTCATCATGAACATATATTATGCTCCAATAATAGCAAAATTGCAACAAATCTTGGAGAAAATAGTAAAGGATTAGAAAATAGTAAATGATTATCATCTAATCCCTGTTTGGCTTTTGCTGAGGGGAATTGGAATTGTTTTCCTGCCTTTGGCCATTTTCTCATTATTATGTGATTTTCTTTCTATATATTTTACCTATATGGTATGCACCCCCCCCCCCCCCCCCCCCAAATAAAGGCAACCAAATGGATTTATGTGCTGAATCTGTTACCAGTATTAGTAGTCAAGCCTTATAAAATTTGAATATTCAACAGTGTACTGCTAGATTCTAAGTTCAATTGACAGGTTTGAATAATGATTTGTTGAAGTGGTAGTGAAATTTTATTAGGATACTGTAAAAGTGTAGGTTTTCCACGTGAGAAGGTGTTGAATGAACTATTCGATCTGTGTAGAAATGTTGTTGAAATGGGTGTAATTTCTTCTAAATATTGTTTCTGTACATTTGACTTAAGACACAATACAAAAATTGACAGATGTTCCTCATATTAGTTAATCTCTAATAATATTTCACAGTGGGAAATAGATGGTACAATCACTTTCCATCACAGTTTTCTTGATTCACTGAGGTTGCTTGTAGTGTTGATTGAAGACATGCTGCCTTAGAATGGTTGGTTCACAATTGTACACTGAGGTGACAAAAGTCATGGGATATTGTGTCGGGCTTCCTTTTGCCTGACTTAGTGTCGCAAATCGACATGGCATGGACTCAAATTATTGTAAGTCCTTCTCAGAAATATTGAACCATGCTGTCTCTTAAGCGGTCCACAGCTGCGAAAGTTTTTCCGGTGCAGGATTGTGTGCACAGACTGACCTCTTGATTATGTCCCGTAAGTGTTTGATGGGATTCATTTCAGTCAATCCGGATGGCCAGATCAGTGCTCGAATTGTCCAGAACGTTCTTCAAACTAGTTGTGAACAATTGCGGCACAGTGACATGGCACATTGTCATCCCTAAAAATTCCCTCTTTTTTGGAAGCATGAAGTCCATGAATTGCTGCAAATGGTATGAACGTAGCTGAATATAACCATTTCCAGTCAGTAATTGGTTCAGGTGGACCAGCAAACCCAGTCCATTCCATGTAAACAGGGCACACACCGTTATGCAGCCACCACCAGCTTGCACAGTGCCTTGTTGACAATTTGGGTCCATATGTTTGTGGGATCTGCACCACACTCTGAGCCTACCATCAGCTCTTACCAACTGAAATCAGGACTTATCTCGTCAGGTCAAAGTTTTCCAGTAGTCTAAGGTCCAACCAATATGGTCGCGAGCACAGGAGTGACACTGCAGACAGTGTGTGCTGTTAACAAAGGCATTCGTGTTGATCGTGTCCTGCCATAACCCTTTAATGCCAAATTTTGCTCCATTATCCTAACGGATACATTTGTCGTATGTCCCACATTGATTTCTATGGTTATCTCATTCAGTGTTGCTTCTATGTTAGCACAGACAACTCTATGCAGACACTGCTGCTGTCGGATGTTATATGAAGGCCTTCGGCCACTGCGTTATCCATGGTGAAAAGTAATGCATGAAATTTTGTATTCTCAGCACACGGTTGACACTGTGGATCTCGGAATATTGAATACCCTCACAATATCTGAAATGGAATGTCCCATGCATCTAACTTGTAATCTTGACCTGCCACACATCTATTAAAATTCTCTCTCTGCACAATTTTGAAAGCTTTGTGACTTGTAAGATATACAGAAGAAAAACTTTTTACTTGTCTTCATTTTCTCTTCTTGTTGTTGGCTGCAGTTATTGCGCCTAGGGGTACATTCTTGCAGCTGAAATTTTAATTTAATGTTGTGGGTTCCTGATGACTAAATAACTGATGAAGATTGTCGAATTTTGTTCTTTGTTACATTTTTCATTATCACATCGTCTTTACAATTTCCACTTCTATTATGCCACAAATTACATTATTAGTGACACAATCAAAAACACGTCTGATTCCATCAGAGGCATGCCTACTACTAATCACATTTTGCGGTACTTACAATGTTCCGAAGAGTTTAGAAAGTGAAAGAGATTACATACTTTCTTGATAAAAGAAGAATCACCACAAAGGTATAACTTTATCATACAAAAGAATCCAGAAATAAATTTAATAATTAGATTGTACAATTAATAATATGAATTTTAAGTATGCCAGATTTTTGTAGTTTCAGATATTTTTAAAATGAGTAATTTTAACTGTATCGATTGTAACAACTTAATTTCCGTCTATACATTTTAACCTGATATATAATACATCATATACAAAATCATATGAAATTCGTTTAGTTAAACTACTGCAATAATGTTCACCTATACAAGAATCGATCATATAAATGGTATCGGTTATTTCTATAAAAAAAAGGTAATGTTAGAAAAGGGCGACCCATTACAAGCTCCCACTACTTTTCTGCATTCAGTGTCAGTTAATATCCATCGTTTGACCATAATCACGTTGGATACCTTTTCACATAAATCACCTGTGTATAAATGACAGCTCCGCCAGTGAACTTCCATTTTATACCTAGTGTATGAGACATTACTGCCATTTGTATATTTGCATATTGCTATCCCATTACATTTGTCACCTCAGTATATAATATTGACCAACTGGAAGAAGACAGGGAGGAAGCCCTCTAAAGTGATGGATAAATAATAAGGTAGCTCCACATTGCAAGTTGGAGGATGGAAAAGAATTAGCAACGAGTTCAGAATGGAGACATTTTTGAATATAGTAAGACTCACACTGCGTTAAAACTTCATAAGAAGGAGAATTTATGGTGCCAGCTCTGGTCAAGGATTTTGGCGACTCCCTTTTGCTGTAAGGTGTATACTAGAGCTATGCCATAAAATCCCCTCAAATATACTCCCTAATAGGAACACACCCAACCTTTTTCCTCTGACATCACCTATTGGCAATAAATGTGTAATTTCTGTGTACAGTGTGCCAAAAGTAAATTGTGCGGGAGTTGTGGAAGTACAGAATGTTTGATGGATTTTTAGTAAAAGTTTCTGTGTAGTAATGACATGGCCTAAATACACTGAACAAAAAGTAACGTTCAGAAAGAGTATGTAATGCAGTTACAGATGTTGATGGCATAATGACTGAACGTGTGGGAAACTTATTACCACAATCACTTGACAGAAAATAATATTACCAGACAAACTAAAGAATGCAATTTTAATAAATACAGATTCTCTACAGTCCACAACATGTTTAAATGCCTTCAAAAGATTGATATTACTATCATCATTTTAACTTGGTTCAGTAAATATAATTGTAATTATACACTTCCTGGAAACACAGAAGTGTCCGATTCCACCTGTCTGCTTTGACCCAAGACGTCACAGATATGGTGGAAACGACTATACACGATGACTTCAATATGGTGCCTATGACGTCATTACGTAAACATGACCACAAACATGAAAATACATTGAAAAACCAATACACACACACACACACACACACACACACACACACACACGCACACGCACACGCACACACACACATATTCCACAAGAAACCTAATGAAACTAACGGGACAAGTGTGGGAAATTGGGGGTTTTTGGGTGGGGAAAAAGGAAATATAAACGAATTTAGATACACATCACCGTACCAAATGACACGAAACGACGAAAAAAACCGACAACACAAAACTCCCCAAATTCCACTAAACACAATATCATCTGGAATCGGACACTTCCCTTGACCTATATAGCTCAACATCACCTCCAAATCCAGGAATTGGAATTGAACACATCCTTTGACATATATAGTTCAACATCAGCTCCTGATCCCACAAATAACACTTCCCTTGACCTTTATAGCTCAACAGCAGCTCTCGATCCCACAAATTGGAATCGAACATTTCCCCTGACCTATATAGCTCAACAGCAACTCCTGATATCGGAACACCCACAGCCACAACCACACATTGGAATTGAACACTTCCCTTGACCTATATAGGTCAACAGAAACTACCAATACCAAATCAAAAAAACCCAAAACTAGAACCACGTCCACAATCATCACTACCTCAAAAAACACAACAAATCAACAAAATTGGAATCGAACACTTCCCTTGACCTGTTATCCTTACAACATCTCCATGTGCAGTAATCCCTGGTCCGAGACACCGGAACTTTGGTAAGCCTCATTTCTTCAAGACATACTGAACACTTCACGACTTCATCCAAAAATCCGAATAGTTGAAGAAATTTTATTAGACACAACGCACTATCTCTCATCATGGCTAACAACCAAAAACTGTTGACCTTGTCAGTCATATCCATACCTACCAAGGACATAAAAAAAGCAATTTACCAAAATTCACACACGACGAACAGGAAAAAAAACTACAATAACATCAAAATAACAAAACTAAAATTCTTAACGCACTGAAAAATATTCTGCTAAAAGCATAGTCCTGATACCACACATGTGCAGTGTTATCACGCAAATGAACCCCATATGCCATATAACCCACTACACATAAACACACCACCAGAGAGAACCGCCGACCACAACAATACACCACCCATAAGCACGCCACACACACAAACTAAACCAAAAACATCACCTAACACACCACCAGAGAGTGCCACTGATCACATCAAAATGACACCTACAAACACGCCACTCTCACAAATTAAATTCCGCACAGTTGTGACGTGAAATTGCCACAACAGCCTTACGTCACGAGTCAAAGCCGACGGGTGGTATCGGACGCTTCGGTCGACCCCAGTTCCTTGTTTCATTATGCTTCAGCAGTGAATAGAAAATCATTTGCATGTTCAAGAAGTGCACAATAGGATGTTGCATTCATAAAATTCTTAAGTCTTGTCAGGTTCTTAACATATTCCAGCTCTTCTGATTTTGAGGTAATTAGTTATTCGCATGTTCTGTGGAATGTGCTTATGATTGCTTGTTATGAAGTCAAATATGTTGATTGATTTACATAAACAGCACAGTTTTTGGAACATATTTGACTACATACTTTGCATGATTGACTCTGTATATGAAGTTAAAGCACTGCTCACCAAATAGAAGAGGTGCTGAGTGGGTTTCATGCACATAGAAAGGACCATAAATGCACATGATTGTTCTTTCCATATACCTTTCACTCAGGATCTCTTCTATATAGTGAGCAGTGACTTACCTGTATGTACGTAATTATGTAATAAAATCCTGCAATTTCTGCTAGTTATTTTATGTGAGTGACTTGTTTTTGTGATGACATTTAAATTTAATCTTAATGTTGATAAACACACATTTGCAAGTCCACCACTCCACATACACTGACTGTTAAGAAATAATGTGACTGTTGTTGCCAAGGGAGTACATATTTTTTCATTTTTGTTCTGTTGGTACTGCACAAAGAATTTGTTACTTTAGTAGCAGAAAGGCTGTTAAAATTATTTCCCGAATTTCCAATGAGTAGAGACATCGTTGAAGCAAAGAGTCTCCAAATGTCATCATAAGAGTTTTCTTACCATGACTGAACCCAATTTTATGTCAGTTCATGAAGTTTTTCACCTGTAGGCTGATATGAGAGAATCATCTCATTTTTTGGCTCCATGGAACGAAAATTGAATCTAATGTAATCTAATCCCATAACATCGCAGACATGCTATATGGGTGACAAAGCAGGGGACTGAGCAGACCAGTCAAGGATCCTTTCATTTATCAAGGTGTTTGTGGTGTCAACTGCAGTGTGGTGTCTTGCATATCCTGCGGGAATATGCCATTTGATACCTTGGTCATGAAGGGTATGACAATAGGGTTTACCATTATTACCACACTGGCAAGTATTCAGTCTTCCTTCAACAATTACTGAATCAGACTTGTTGTCATATCAGTAGCTACCCACATCACTACTCCAGTAGTTACAGGTATGCCTTTTGAGAAACGTTACTTCCTGTGACCTTTCACCAGCCCGTCTATAGACACGTTTGTGTTGATCTGACTGCTACTAACAGAAGTGAGATTCATCGCTACATCATAGAAAGCTACTCAATGTCCCAGTTGACACTGGCTGTACACCATGCAAGTCTCTGTATTTTGTATTATGGTGTCAGCATACCAAAGCGTTACAGCAGTCCAGTTTCCAGTGATCTGTTCCTGATGATTTGTAGTTATACTCCATCTGTAAGCTATTCCCAGATTGTCATTTGTCAGTGCCAGGGGAATGATTCTACAATTTTCTCATGGTCTATTTATTCTGGAAAGTCCAGTGCATACTCTCCTTGCCGCTCTGTTGTCCCAAGTCCATCTTGTAGTCACTCATTCTGCTGTCATTGCATTTCTGTGCAATATGTTGGTGTGATGTCCCCATGTCACTCTTAACAATGGGTTGACATTTTCTAAAAGTCTGAAAAATGGAGATAAGCTGAAAGTGCATGACCGGTGGGGTGCATGTTGTGATCTTCATCTGTAAAGTTCCGGTAACTGTAGACACACCCAATAGCAGTCATGTGCCCATGCCATTCTTCATTTTTAGGAATGACTTTTTTCCCCTTCTGAAAATATGATCACATAAAGATGAACATTTTATTAACTTTTCCCACAGATGTGGAAATACTGCAGTATAAGTTTGGTAGCATTCCATCAAGGTGTTCTAGCACTTTCCATTTCTGCCAGTATATTTTGAAATACATGTGATTGCTCCTCATTACAAAACATTAGTTTACAGTTTTCTGCCGTCTTGAGAAAAAAAATTCAGTTTATTGACTTACCTTCAATGACAATTCATTTATTTAGTTCAAATATCAGCTTGTTGTGACTGTATGAGAAATAAACTGTGAAGTTGAAGTAAATGAGGCATTGCAGCTAAGGTCAAAAAAATGTTTGTTCTATAGAAGGGTGCCAAAAGAACATTGTGTGAAATTGATAACCAAATGTCTTGCAGTAGCCCCTTCAGAGGCCAAGGGATTCCTAACAGTTACGTGCCAGTACATTTACTCATTAAGTATATGTGGTAAATAACAGGAGTGAATTTGTGATGAACTGAGCAGTCCTCAGCCACAACACTAGAAGTAAAAATAATTTCTATATACTGATCACACACTCTTATCTTGGCACCTTGGTGATTCGTGAAAGGTGGCTGACATTGTGCCGCCCTGGAATGTTTGTGATCATTGCCACTCTTAGCTACTTAACGGTATTGTGTGCCATAGCAATGAGTGGTCATTGTGTAATATATTGTTGATCTGTCTTCAGTGTTGTACATAGTGATTCTTAATATTGTATACAGAAATGAGCGAAAAAGGCTTTACCTGGTCACTGTAGCGACTCACCATAAACTTCTGTGTCACTTATAGATGCATTAATCCATTGTGTGTCAGTTATAAGCTATAAGCTGATTGCTGTGGGAGGAGGAAGCGGGGTTTGTCTAAGCAACCAGTGTGCTATGAGCCGATCACAAGCTTTTGCTTCCAACATCTTATACTTGGGCCAATTTGAAGTATTTGATAAAACAACAGCTCAATAATGTGAGAGAAGTAGCAGTGGCTTTTTTAAAGTACTGTAGCTGTCCTTTTCAAAATACAGAGTAACCTAGAATTGATTCCTATAATTATCAATGTGGGTAGATATGCAATGGCCATAATTTGTTGTTACTATATGTTACAGAAGTAGCCTTAGTGGTTGCTACTACCAATTAATGTATATTTTGACCCATTCTGCATCCTTGAATGCACTCCTTCATTATGGGATTTAGGAATACAGTGTGCAGTTGATTGAATGAGTCAATGAAGGAAAAAGTGAGGCAGTGCTGTAATCTGAACGGACTTCTCACTTGTATTCTTGAAAACTGTAATCTAGATTAGGGTTCTCACAAATTATGTACTTGCATCTTATCATTATGTTAAAATATTTGGAGTAAATTGTGGCATTTCCTTTTATAGTATTCCTTAACTGAACATGGAAAGCAAGACTCGAGTGTGTCAGATTGTACTGTGAAGCTATGTACTTGCTGTAGTAAAATGTCTCCAGTTTATCCAGGTTTCATACCTGGAGTGAACTTTTACATTTGATAAATGGCCATCGTAGACTGTTACCGTAGTCATGTTTAATCATGTTTTGGTAATGAATTGTTTAAGGTTTGGTTGCAGCTACTCTTGTATTCATATAAAATGCTCTTGACTGTATAATTACAAGTTAGAACTTCTGACACTGTGTGTTTTTGTGGGGTTTAGTTTTAAACTGAATCAAGTAATAACATACTGGACTCTAATTCTAATGAACTGTGGCATAGCAGATTCTCATCACACCATCCCAATTAAGATTTAGTTCATGTTCTATTACTTTATTAATAATGTCTTAATAATTGATTCATGTCTGTTGCACTTCTTATACACCAGTTTTGCTTATGGGGTACTTCCTGAAAAATTTGCTTGAAGTTCATAGTTCTCTAATAAATAACCATTTTATCTCTGTGCCTCTGTGCAGTTGTATGTTCAAATTGAACACTTCTTGACTATTGTTACTTGTAATTTTTATTCAAATTGCCAGTAGAAAGTCTCTCTGACACATTATGGGGCTTCATAGAACATAAATAATGATTCAACAGACAAAATTGCTAATAAGTGACTATATGGTATGCAACCCCAGCAGTTCACAGAATCCAGAGTGCCTGTAATGAATCATTAGGTATTGAAGAGGAAATGAATTCTCTATGCTAAATTTGTTTAACTGACACAGGTGTTAGAAGACATTGAAACAGGCAGTGTCATAAGTGTTTTTTTGTGCTGATTTTGTGAACATCACGCCTTCCCTTCACAGAATACATGCAGAGAAAATGAAATATTAGAATGTAGTGAACCAGTATTTGAAGTTACATCTTCAGTTGAATTTTTTCATGTGTTATTTTGTAATTGTATGCAAAATGAAAATTGCAGCACATGAATATGTACACCCATATGTATGAAAATACTAAAGTGTTGGCATAAGTGGTGGTATACCATTACTTCTGATATCTGTGTATGATAATCATGTTTAAACATGTTACACTGTGGACTGGCTAACTGCAACATATACTTGTGAAGTGATGTGTTAGGTTTTTTTGCTACCGAAATGGAGGAGGAGAGGGGCAAATCTGCTGCAAACACTCAACCTTACCTGTTTTAGAACATGAAGAACATTGTGCTTTGTGTCTAATTACATGTTTCAGAATGTTACACCTTACTCCTCATTTTCTTCCTCTTCTTCCACAATATGGACACCTCTCCAATAACATTACTTAACTTTTACCAATTCACAATAGTTATCAGTGCCCTTCAAATTTCTGTTCCTTGAGAAAATGTGCTGATGCTCTAGAGACTAGTCCTTCTTAGTGTTGTAGCTGCTGATGCAAATATTGTAAATGATTCCAGAGATTACATTTCATATTGTTGGTCATTGATAATGTATCACATACTGATTCCTAAGCATTTATCAAAGGGAGAGTCCCTCCATATGTATTTACTACCATTGCAGGTAGCTAGTGGTAAAAGATAGCAAGCGCAAGTGTACATTTTCAACATCATATTATTTTTGTGAAGCACATTCTCTATCTTATAGGGGGTTCTGGGTAAAGCATCTGCTGCAATAGAAAATATAAGGGACAGTCAAATGAAAATGGGACAGATGGAAAACAAATCGGTAAACTCTCCTGTTACTTCAAAAGTAATCACCATAACTGTTAACCCTCCACCTGCAGGCAAAGTAGATGTGTGCGTTTAGCTCTTTCTGTACAATTTTGCGGTGCTCACAATTGTCATACTTGACGTAATTTCTGCTCTGTTTGCTCATTGTAATTCATGATTTTCCCATTGAATACTTTTCTGTTGCTCTGAAATATTGTAGGCTGCTATTACCCCTCCCCCATCCCCGCACCCCTCCCCAGAACAACGGATGTTGCTATTTTCCAGTCGGAAATATTCGGAGTTACGTTTTACATGTTCATCAGTCTCACTCCTATACGGCTGCAATTTTGTCTCCATATTCCGTAGCTTGTGTGTGGAACCTTGCTTTAAGACATACAAAACTTAGAAGATTTATGAATACTTATTCTGTTTTTATAACCTTGAATGCCAGTGTCACATTTCCCACATTATTTACATTAAATGTCAGTTAAAATTCAACTCAGGTTCTGGTTTTCTTGTTACATTCTTATCATTCTGTCCTTATAACTGTTCTAATTATCGAATAAAACGCCTCGCGATTTTGTACAAAAAATCGGAAAATTGCTCATGGCTAGAGAGTTAATACATTTATCTGTCTGAGAGTCAAGACGGTCAGTGCCTTCATGGAGAAATGTGTACAGTTGCTTAAGGGACCATGATTGTATATATTTGTCTGAAGCAAATCACTCCAAAAATATGGAAATTGCATGTTGAGGGATCGGAACTATATAGAGGATGTGTAATGGATTCCCAGTGAAACTTCCGCAGCTTAGCTGAAACATCTGTGGCGACATGTGGGTGGGCCCATAGTTATGGCGATTAATTTCGAAATAATAAACAGTTCACTTACTTTTTCTCTCTGTATTATTTTCCTTTCACTGCACCTTATACAGGGTGGTCAGAAAATGTCTGAAACACTTGTAGGGCATGTTTTACTGGGACACAAATCTTAAGGAAAAAATTCAATATGTTGCCCTGTTTCTGAGTTATTTAGCATTGAAGTTAGCCATTCAGGTCATCACATGTACAAATTCAAATTTCAGCTAACCAAACAAACCACTCATTCAGCAACACCCTTGGCAGGCTGCTTAAATGTGAGCGTGCAATGCCCCGATTGGCTAATTTCAATACTAAATAACATGGAATGGCACAGCATATTGAATTTTTTCTTAACATTTATGTCTCAGTACAATTTGCCCTACAAGCTTTTTGGCTGTGTCTTTCTCATGTTAGGTGATAAAAGGTATATTTTCTTAAATCACACTAATACGAGGGTCACTCCAAAAGAAATGCACACTATTTTTGTAAGAATACCATTTTCATTCTGCATGTGTGAAAGTTTTACAGTGTGTACATACATCCTTCCTGCTTGTTTTCAAACTTAGTTCAACCTGTTACCATGAGTGGCGCCATCACAGCATGTCTTCAAGACAGCTGCTACACTTGACGTTCCTCAGAAGCAACATGCTGTCATAGAATTCTTGTGCTGTGAAAACGAGACAGTGAGAAACATCCACAAGAAATTGAAAAAAGTGTATGGAGATGCTGCTGTCGATCGGAGTGCAGTTATTCGGTGGGCAAGCAGGTTACATGATGAAAGCGGGCATGGCAATATTGAAGATTGTCCTCGCAGTGGCAGGCCTCGTACTGCACACACTCCAGACAATGTGCAGAGAGTTAACGAATTGGTGACTGCTGACAGATGTGTCACACTGAACGAATTGTCACGCTACGTTGGGATAGGGGGAAGGTGTTGGCATTAAAAAGGTTTGTGCCTTGTGGGTTCCCAGGATGTTGACAATGGCTCACAAAAAACAGTATGCAGCGAACTTTTGAAACAGTACGAGAATGGTGGAGATGAATTTCTTGAAAGAATTGTGACAGGTGATTAAACATGGCTCCATCATTTGTCACCAGAGATGAAGAGGCAATCAGTGGAGTGGAATCGTGCAAATTCACCCAAGAAAAATAATTCAAATCTACACCTTTTAGTGGAGAAGTTATGGCTATGGTGTTTTTTGATTCCGAAGGACTCTTGCTTGTGGAAATCATGCCAAGTGGAACCACCATAAATTCTGACGCATATGTGATGACACTGAAGAACTTCAAGCTCAACTGAGTTGCATTCAACCACATCGGCAGAAGCAGGATGTTTTGCTGTTGCACGACAATGCACGGCCACATGTCAGTCAAAAATACATGGAAGCGATCACAAAACTCGGATGGACAACACTGAAACACCTGTCTTACAGTCCTGATGTGGCTCCATGTGACTATCATCTCTTTGGAAAACTGAGACTCTCTTCATGGAACAAGGTTTGAAGATGATGACTTACTTGTGCATGCTGCCAAACAGTGGCTCCAACAGGTTGGTCCAAAATTTTACCGTGCGGGTATACAGGTCCTTGTTCCGAGATGGCGTAGGACAGTTGAGGAGGATAGAAATTATGTGGCGAAATGAAAATATTGTTCATGAAGGATGTATCTACACACTGTAAAACTTTCAAACATGTAGAATAAAAGATGGATTAAAAAAAAAAATTTTGTGTGTTTCTTTTGAAGTGACCCTCGTAGTTATCATCAGGAGGCAAAATTCCAAGTACTGTTGATAGATTTATAAGTAGAAAAGAGAAAGTAATCCCTTTTGTAACTGTTAGTTCCTTCGCCAGACAGGAAATAGGGACAGGTAGAAAAAGTTTGGAAAAGGTGAACAGATCTCCTGGAAGGAAATAATGGCCATCCATTTTATCTCCTTATGAGTATATGGTGCAGTGTTATCGTACCAAACTTGTACAAGTTTAAATCAGATTCTGAGACAGTGAAATATTGGTATAAACCGAATTAAAGTAATGAGAAGAAAATGGGTGAGAGTGACATGAGATATTCGTTACTGTAGTAGTCAAACTATATTCTTCACCTATAATCCTTGATAATACTGTTACTTAAAATAAAACTATTGTTGGAATCACTCTCCCTGTTTGTTAGTAGCAGCCTTGGGATTCTCGTGAAACTTATCCTGGTGACTGTACAGAAAATGTATAATCTGTGCACTGTTGTCTGCTCTTTTGTTGTTTAGAAAGTTTATGTATTTTCCCATTTTTAAAAGAGAACCACACCACTTTATCCTTGTTATTAATCTACCAGATAAATTCTTCATTCATTCAGTGTCTAGTGAACTGCTTTGACAGATAGGCTACATTTGAAATGAGGAAAAAGTATCCTATCTCAAGCAACAGTTGGTTCCTTAACAATGTTTAGCATCACTGCTTTGCAAGCTTAGCTACCACATGCACTTTTACTCATGGATGCATGGTGAAGCCTGTTTGCCAAGTAGGAAGTTCAAAGTTTTCAAATCCACATATCTAATCCTTCCCTGCTTTGGAATTTTGCTATAGCTGTCACTTCTTTTATGTCGTTATATTCATCTCTCACATACACCAAGGGACCAGTTGGGTCTGACACATAAGTATTTACATTGCGCAAGAAAACATACCCAAGTTTGTAACTGGAGCTATTGACAATAGTTGGCATCAGGCCAATCTGTAATATGATACCCTGTAGTGCACTGAGAATATGATACATTGTAATTGCAACACTGTGGCTGAGCGGTTCTAGGTCCTTCAGTCCAGAACCACGCTGTTGCTACGGTCGCAGGTTCGAATCCTGCCTTGGGCGTGGATGTGTGTGATGTCCTTAAGTTACTTAAGTTTAAGTAGTTCTAAGTCTAGGGGACTGATGACCTCAGATGTTAAATCTCATAGTGCTTAAAGCCATTTGAACCATTTTTGTAATTGCAACAATCAATCTTCTTTTCATCTGAAAACAAGTCTAAAAATACCTGGTCACACTTCCAGAAGTATGAAAAGTAGCAGATCTCTAAAGTAAATGTTTTTCTTGTTCTCTCAAGGGTAATACTTTACCACTTTCTTAAGAGGTTTAAATTGCAAAGTAGGTCATTCGGTTCTGGTTGCCCAGATTGCTCACCCCCGGTAAGTGATTCCTGTTGGAAGAGGAATCTGCGGGAGATGCCTGGCAGCGCCCTTATATGCCCTCTGTGTGCATGGTGGGGGAAGGTGGGCTATAGTCCGCATAGGAAGCTGCCCGCCATTTGCATTTTGTAGCTGACTCAGTAGCATCCAGTGAGGAGCATTGCAGCACTGCTGCTGTTGGTGACTTTCATTCTCATTTTATCTTGAAACACATCACAAGTTTCAGTTTTTTACTAAATTATTGTAGCTCTCTCTCTCTCTCTCTCTCTCTCTCTCTCTCTCTAATTTATGCAATGTTTGGACTGAGTCAGATAAAAGAAATACAGTTTATCAATTTTTTGTAACCCCCCCAGTGTCAGTTAACACATCAGGTTGTTCCTTGTACCAAAGAAAATGTTTTTAAATGATATTTGGTGTATCACTTCAGCTGTCCAAAATAAGCCTAGTACAACATCTAGATAACCATATGTATTAACACGTAAAGGACAACCCAAAAAGTAACTCCAGCAGTGATCGAGTAGTGCTGCTGCATGTCAATAGGAGATAGTCAGCATGGCATGGACTACCACATGAGCTGGGGCAACAGAACCACCAGGCCGCTGCACAAAAATGTGTAAAAATGACGCTGTAACAAGATGTATCATCTGGATCAGTGCCAAATAAGATGATATAGGCATGCATATTCAAATACAGAGATACGTAAGCAGGCAGAAAATGGCACTATGGCCTGCAACGCTTATATAAGACGACAAGTGTCTGGTGCAGTTGTTTGATTGGTTATTGCTGCTACAATGGCAGGTTATCAAGATTTAAGTGAGTTTGACCCCGGTGTTATTGTCTGCACATGAGCGATGGGACACAGCGTCTCTGAGGTAGCGATGAAGTGCAATTTTTCCATATGACCATTTCACAAGTGTACCATGGATATCAGGAATCCAGTAAAACATCAAATCTCTGTCATTGCTGCAGCCAGAAAAAGATACTGCAAGAATGGGATCAACGACAATGCAAGAGAATTGTTCAACGTGACAGAAGTGCAACACTTCCACAAGTTGCTGCAGATTTCAATGCTGGGTCATCAACAAGTGTCAGTATGTGAATCATTCAGCAAAACATAATAGATATAGGCTTTCGGAGCCGAAAGCCCACTCTTGTACCCTTGATGACTCCATAACACAAAGCTTTATGCATCACCTGGGCTCGTCAACACCAACATTGGACTGTTGATGACTGGAAACTTGTTGCTTGGTAGGATGAGTCTCGTTTCAAATTGTATTGAGCAGATGGATGTGTATGGGTATGGAGACAGCCTCATGAATCCATGGATCCTGCATGTCAGCAGGTGCCAGTTCAAGCTGTTGGGAGGTGCGGCGTGTGCAGTTGGAGGGATATAGGACCTCTCATACATGTAGATACGACTCTTGACAGGTGACACGTATGTAAGATCCTGTCTGATCACCTGCACCCATTCATGTCCATTGTGCATTCCGATAGACTTTGAAAATTCCAGCAGGACAGTACAATACCAGAGTTGCTCCTGGAACACTCCTTGTGAGTTTAAACACTTCCATTGATCACCAAACTCCCCAGATGTGAACATTACTGAGCATATCTAGGATGCCTTGCAATGTGCTGTTCAGAAGAGATCTCCACACCCTCATACTCTTATGGATTTATGGGCAGCCCTGCAGGCTTTATGTATCAGTTCCCCCCCAGCACTACTTCAGGCATTAGTAGAATCCATACCACATCATGTTGCGGCACTTCTGCTTGCTGGTCGGGGTGCTACACTATATTAGGCAAGTGTACCACTTTCTTTGGCTCTTCAGTGTATAAAAGGCCCTGAAAGATCAGTTAATGTGTTCCCCGTGTCTTCCTTGCCCGACTTGGTTTATCTTCTGGCCTATACTGCACCATTTGCTACTGCAATGCAGCAACACTACTAAGTCACAGCCTCTGAACTGGTTATTCTTTGTGTTTAACTGTCTCTGTTAATACATTTCAGGTAACAGAATATCACAGTAGACTAATTTTGACCATTCCATTGAATGGAATGGTCGTGTGTGTGTGTGTGTGGGGGGGGGGGGGGCGGGCAATCATTTTGTTTGTAGCTATAAAGCAACGTACATGTTCTATAGACATTGGGTGTCATGAGCAACATAATGAGGGATATTTGTTTGGGCAGTGACACTAACTGCACAATTCAAAAATGAAATCACAAGTAAATGCTGAAACAAGAAAGAAAATGTGTTTTATGACTCTTAGAAGAAATGGGTGGTATATTGCAATGCTGGCATGTGATGTTTGGTCCGTAATGAGATTTTATTGCAGTTAGAATGTATCATCCCCAACAAATACAAAGAACAAACATAGTGAATTATTTGGAGGTGCCTCTTCCTGGTGTAGCTGCAGCTGATATGACAGCAGGTTTCTGATAAAACAGTGTCTCCAAAGAAAACAATCTCTCTGCTCTGTCTGACATATGACCATTCATTCCGGCATCAACCATAATAAATTTATAACTGGCATTATCTGTTGGAAGTGTTATAGTACTAAACAATTGTTACAGTTATAGTAATATGAGCTACTGTCTGCAGACATCTTGATCTGTACGTGCTTGCTGTCTACTGCACCCAAACAGTTGAGGTAATTACAGGGTTGTGAAAAATCACAGTCAATTGATTTCCAGTCATTCTTGCTTCTTGGAGAAAACTTTAACAGTGTAGAGAAACTGGGCAGTGCAACACACATTGTGTCACACTGTTGTATTATTTCATGATGTCTGTTTCATTTTTTTTTTTTTTAGATACAGGCAGTCACTGTTTTCTTAGGATATGCGCAACATTCAAACAAATGCTGACCTAGGAAATGGGATTGTGGAGGGATTAGGAGCAGCTGACTAGATAATGGAAGTTGTACAAAAAGCAGTATGCAGCATCTTTGACCAACACTGTATTCCCAGGGTTGCCTGTACCAGAAAGTAACCCACAACTGTGTGTTCACTGTTAACGAGTGTTGTCATTGCTTGAGTATGTCTGAACTTTTTAACGTGGAATACAAGAGAGACATAAAAATGCAGAGTGAACATTGCTTGTTTGCCAAGGGGAACTAAGAATTCATCAAGGATATTACAATGATTATGTAGTCAAAAGTGATACTGAGACACATACTCCTTTAATTTCCGACAACACGTTAGTGACCATACTTACCACTGAGAAAGTAATTCACATTCATAACCTAAGTGGCATGCTGAGAACAGATACTTGCAGGTAGATGGCTAGACTGATATTCTTTTCATATTTTCACCATGCTGGTAGTCTCTACTAGTTAAAATTGCAATTCACCATGTTGTGTGCAATGACGAAGTCGGGTAAGATGCTACACATTATTTTGAATGAAGTAATTATCAGGTTTGTGACTACATAGGCAATTGCTATCTCTCATATGTGACTCTGAGTGTGCAAGAAGCATTCAAGGCTATTGACATGTTATGGTAAACTCCTCACTGATAGGGTGTGAAACCCTAGACTCCCGTCTTCATTATTTGTTTGACATCTGAATACAATTGATTAAAACATGCTGATTCCCTTTTTGAAGAAACTATGTTTTAGTGTTGAAGGAAAAATAAAATGCTGAAGTTAATCCTTTAAGATCAACATTAACTTCACTTTCCAAGGCAGAAGAACTGTCTCAGATTTTATTGTAAATAGATATAAAGCTGTTTTCCTAAGCTTTTCAGATCATAAGAAAAGACTAGTCTGAAAAGTACTATTTATTAGATCACCATTACTCTTGTACAGTAATAAAATAAGAATAATCAGTTTTATGATTGCACTCATTCCCCCCCCCCCCCCCCCCCCCCCCCCGCCCCCCCCCCCCCAATCAAGAGGTGGCATTACAACACTGCAATTCTTGTAGACACGTGGGAGTTAGTCACACAATTATAATACGTTGCCAAATGTGTATAACTTAAGAAAACATGGTTTACCATAAGTTTTGGAAAGTCTGCTGGTGAGAGTAACTTTACAGCTATGGAATTATAATTACCCCTTTAAGTGACAAAATGTTTTATCTAATGTAACAGTGAAATTGTGTGTCAGCATGTAGTCTTTGGGAATAGTAATCAGTAACACTATTCAATTTATTATATATTTCTAAGAGCACCATGAGCTATTGTATGGTAAATATTCCTACTAATGAATCAGGAGCACAAAATCTGTTCTTAAAAATTTGAAAAAAATTGCAGAAATTAACAATGATAACTTTTGTTAGTAAACCTGTGCCCTCAGGAGCAAGACATCTCACAGTGCACTGACGTTCACAACCAACTGTAAACCTACATAGAAATTCATGTTTGCACCCACTTCAGTATCAGAGTCAGTTTCATGACTTTCATTAAATGCTTCTTCAAGCACAGTAAACGGTTTACCCTACTTGCTGCATTTGTACCAGATATTTGACCCATTAGTACACTAGACTCTTTGTTACCCAGCTTGCCATTAGTTACTGTAGTAGTGTTTGAAACTGTAGAAATACTAGCTACCTCATTGACATTTTAGTCTCCTCCAAATTGAGAATCTACTGCAGTAACTTCTTCCCAACAGTTTGTTACATGATCAACCAGAATTTTATCTGTCATGACACTATACCATCTCTGTGAAGTCATTCTTGTAGATCGAAAAGAAATGTTCTTAAATGTCAATATGACCCCTGTAACTACAAAAACCAAACAAAAGTGAGCAAATAATTTACTTATTATGTTCAAATGTGTGCATAAACTGTTTTATCATGTTGAAACATCCTACATGTACACCGTCAGTGGAAATAATTTATATTATCTCAACAGCTAACCTTTCCTAGATAATTTTTGAAACAATATTAGCCACAATATTCATTCTTCATTAGAAGAAGCATTCTGCGGTATGTAATAAGTAAAATTGGGTGTAATTAGGAGCTGAATTCATGACAGTCTATTTGTTTACAGATATGGCATGGAAGAAAACAAGCTATAACTGTGCTTACAAACAATTCTAGTTTTGATTTTGTACACTGTAATGTAGGAATTGATGTGTATTGAACTTACTGCCATTTCTATTAGAAGAGTAAATCTGCAGCTGACAAATGCTATCTGCACACAGAACCAGCCCTGAAATCAAGTGCCTTGAAGCCCATCAATAAATATTCGTACCATCACTCACATGTTTGCTGATGTCTGAAGTCTACTGACTTAGAACTGTGAAAATGGTATTTGTACTTATCAGAAAAACTATTATGACTGTAGAAAAACTAATTCAGTGGGTTGTTTATCCTATATTAAGTCCAAGGCCGGTTACCAGTGTCACTTAAGGGTTAAATTGGATCTCTCTGATGCCATGTATTATTGTTATTTGTTGTCTAGATACACACCAATTCCAGTTCATCCATTGTCATCATAACAGAGGAGTATAGTTGGGAAATTTTGTTAGTCCTGCTGAGTATTTTATTTGGGTAAAACTTTGTTCTTATTGTAGTGTGTGTTGCATTTCTGAGGCATGATTTAATGGGAATGGCCACAGGAAGGTCATATTTTATTAATAACCCAGTTGGTCCTTTTTGCAGGCAGCTGTTACAGAGAGAATATTCACATTATAAGTATCTCTTTCTAGAATTCATGTCTTCACTGTGTCCAGTCTGTCAACTTTTACAATCTCATTGCTGTCCATGTCTCCATTCCCCTCTTTTCTGTGGCTGATTTTCAAAATGATAATCATAATTTGTCATATATTTTCTATGTATTCACCATATTATGTTAGTCATATTGTTTACATATTCTTTTTCTAATGATATTTGTATATTATGTCTTTATAACTTGAGTGGTTCTCCAATAATTCCATTTGGACTGGGATGATCATCAGATGTATGCATATGTCCTTATTGTTCTTGTGTCCTGTCTTTCATCTTGTATAGATCAGCTGGTTAAAAAGAACCTCAGTTTTAGAATTAATTCTGAAGACTGGTGCAAATCTTGAAGAGACATCAGTTGAATTACAAACTGCAACATGGTATGCCCAATATTTCCAGACCAGTAGCATTATTATTGCGATTATTGTAAGAGGACTAGAAAGTTGCATTATTTAATTTGCTGCTACAGAAGACTTTGACATAGGCAACATCTTGTTTGGAATTAAGTTTTTGGTGCTTAGTGCCTTTGTTGGGCTTCAAGGCTTTGACATTGTAGGCAACATGTTGTTTGGAATTAAGTTTTTGGTGCCTAGTGGCTGTGTTGGGCTTCAAAAGGGTGTAGAACAATTAATATTTACATAGAGAAATAAATATGCTGATATACCTCTCACAGATACCAAGTGAAATGGTCCTTAATGCAAGTGAAATAAGTCAAAAATCTTAAATAGATTTTTACTTAAAAAGTAAAAAATAACTTGTCACAAAAGTGTAAATTTTCAATTAGCTGAGGTGCATATGATAATTCTTAAGACTGCTGTAACCGTGCATCATCAAATAGAAAAATCATTTTACAACACTTATTGAGAGTGATCATATTACTGCAGTGAATTTTTACAGAAGTCAGATTGTCCTAATGCTCACGTTATTTGATGATACTAGTAACATGTACACCTCAGTAGGTTGTTCTAAGAAACTGATCAGTGGAGCAGGAGTTGGCCAGCAATAAGTCCTTTATGCTGTTCGTGAACTGAACTTTATTGACAGTTAAACTTTTTACAGTTGCTTGTAAGTTATTGAAAATGTGTGTTCCAGAATAATGGATGCCTTTTTTGGCAAAGTAAGTGACTTTACATTTTTCTAAAGATTATTCTTATTTCAAATCTTGATTCCATGAACTGAGTTGTTGGATTGAGAAAGAGAGGTACAATGTGTTCATAATTAAAGTTCGCCATGCGGGATTAGCTGAGCGGTCTAGGGCGCTGCAGTCATGGACTGCGTGGCTGGTCCTGGCGGAGGTTCGAGTCATCCCTCGGGCATGGGTGTGTGTGTTTGTCCTTAGGATAATTTAGGTTAAGTAGTGTGTAAGTTTAGGGACTGATGACCTTAACAGTTAAGTCCCATAAGTTCCAGTTTCAAAACACCGTAGAAAGACAACCACTGCTCAGAATGTAAAATTTGAACAGCATATAATTGATGCAGGGGGAAATGCCAAGGGAAAAAAAAGGAAAAAAAATGAAAATTTGACCAGTAGATGTCGCTGTAAGTGTTGAATATGCACACCAACAGACACACAGCAAACAGCTGTTCCTCAGTTTGCATCCGAGATGCCCAAATTGGCTGCCTACATGAAGGATTGTGCACTGCTGGTAAAGCTCTCCTACAAGAACGGTGACTGTTCCAGTAGCACTGCAGAAGTTCTGGACACTCAAGGGTATGGAAAAAGGCTTCAGTCCTCCATCTGCTTAGGGTCTGTAGAAAATAATTACAAAATTTGAAAATATGGGTTCTTTTAAAGTGCAGTGTGGCAGAGGGAGGAAAGCAGTTGATCAGACGTCTGTACATCTGTTGAAGATGTGATCACAGCATTGCAGGAGGGGTCGAGTGTGGTGGTGTACAAATATTCAGTGCACGGGGAATTGTCCAAAATTTTGGACATAGTTGCAAGCATGATGCATAAAATCCACCAAAGCAACCAGCATTGCTACCCTTACAAATTAACTCATGCTCAGGAGTTGCTTCCCGCTGACCAGCCAGCAAGACAAATGTTTACTGGAACTTGTTGCTTTCATGAAAGTGGACAATGAATGGCCGTGGAACATTCTGTTGATGAGCAAAGCCCATTTCCATCTCTAAAGACATGTCAGTATGCAGAATTACAGAAAATGGACAACAGAAAATCTGCACGCACATAATCCAGTACCACTTAATTCTGCAAAGATGGTTGTGTGGTACAGATTGATGGCATTGTTCATCGTAGCTCTGTATTTTTTCAAGGAGGTGAGTCCTGCTGGCCCTGATACTTGTAGTCACTGGTAAACACTACAAGTGTCTTTTGCACACCAATGTCTTTCCAACCCTTGAACAGCATGGATGTACCAGTAGGATCATTTTTATGCACTATGGAGTTCCTCTACACGTTGCTTACCCTGTGAAGGAGCTGCTGCCGAGAGGTATTTCAGAAATGCTATAATTATCAGCTGTCATTTCCCTGCAACGTGGCCATCCAGATCATCTGGTCCTAATCCATGTGGCTCCTGGCTGTGGGGTTATCTGAAAGATATTGTGTTCAGCACTCCAGTGATGAACGTAGCTTGATTGAGGACATGCATTCACAGCACATTTGAAACATGACCCCCGAGACACTTGAGTCTGTTGTGGAACATGCTCTCTCTCGACTTCAACTTGGGGCAGAAAACCGTAGTGAGCATATTCAACAAATCGTGTGCCAAGCTCATGACAGAAAACACTACAATTTTCCTTTGTATGCAGTTTGTCAGAGCAATTAAAATCTGATTTTACCTATCCGATGTAATATGACCTTGCCATAGTGAATGGGCTTACCTGACTAATAGTGCCACAACTGTTGACTGCAGAGCTTGTACTGTTATGCACATTGAACAGTACAAATGGTGTAATGTACAAGTCAAACCATAACCATTGTACTGCAATTCATCTGTCATTTGTAACTGACCCCTTTTATGTGAAGACATTTACAACATCCTCTATTGATAAAATTTTCATTAAATTTTCTTGTTCCATGATGTTTCGTCCTTCATCAATAACACATTGTCCAAATTTGATGTCATTCTGAGCAGAGGTTCTCTGACTACAGTGTTTTGAAACTGGAACTTTAATTATGGACACACTGTCTGTCTGAATGATTAACTTTCAATGGTTGCCCACATCATCCCGTCTGCCATTCATCTGAGTATGATGCACCAAAATGTGGTACAATGTGGCAAGTGCCAGAACTGTGTAATATGTATGCTCCCATAATTAATCAATGAGAAAGTGCAACCCTTTACTAAGCCATCTGACACTGTCTTTGTTCATCGGTGCTTTATCGATAAATTAGTGTGATTTGTTTTTGAATGTGTGTCAGTTTATTGTACTGGTTGAAATACAGGCTTGATGGATGGCTCTGACAAATACACATGTTGACAACTGGTACTAAATAGTTTAGTGGCTATATTTGTCTCTCACCACATGCTGCAGTTGTTCTCTTCCCTGGCAACTGTCAGCATCAGGGAATGTTCCACTGGTTGTGATATGTTTTCAATAAAGTGACTCGCAAAGAATGTGAATACTCTTTATTTGTGTAATATTTGTTAGGTTTTCTTTATGTCATCCATAATGAATACTGCAATGGCAAAACCTTGCATGCACCAGAACAGAAATATAAAATTATAATCACCTAAACCAGCAGATCACTCATGACACAAAATTATGTTGCACCAAGTGGTACACTTCCTAAACTGAGTGAGGTGATGCAGAGGTTACCACACTGGATTTGCATTCGGGAGGATGATGGCTCCAATTCCCATCGGGCCATCCAGATGTAGGTTTCTTGTGATTTACCTTAATCTCTAAGACAAATGTTGTGATGGTTCCTTTGAAAGGGCATTGCTGATTTCCTTCCCCAATCTGAGCTTGTGCCCTGTCTTTAATGACCTCATTGTTGATGGGGTGTTCAATTATGTAGTAATTTTGTTTCTAATCTACAGTATGGCTTAGCTTACACAGAAAAAGCTCTTACACTAATATCTGAACAGCACAACGGAAATAATAGGTCTCAACAAAGAAAATCCCCTCTGTATATTTACATAACACTGTCATTTTCTGTTAATCATTTTCGGTATGAGAAACTGGACTTTGGAACAATTTTCCTCAAAACATCAAAGAAATTAAATCCTTTTCAAACTCCAAAAGACAGCTAATGGTCCACCTTCTGTCACAATAGCCATCTCTCCCGTATGTCTGTCTGCAACTCACTCTAGTAACCCCTCCACCTCCACAACTTTACCCTCCCCCCTGTTTGCAGAGTTCACTATTTAAATTCTGTTCTTACCCAACACCCACTCTCATTTTAGTCTTCACCTCTTTATTTATCCCTTCCACTTCCCATAATACTAACCATGACTTCAAATATGTTAAACTAATCTTGTGAATGTTTTGTTGTAGCTTCACGTTCCATAAATCATTTGCGTGATAAATCATAATGATGTGGAACGAATCATTTTACATTCACATCACAAATTAGTTTGTAAATATGGGTACACGGTGAACATGTATAAATATTTATTATTATTATTATTATTATTATTATTATATACAAATGGTAGTAATCTACCCACTACCTTTTACACATTACAATAATAGAAATTCTTTGGTATAAAAAATGTTATCAAGGAGAAACATTTTGTTTGTTTCCAAATTTTACTTTGCTGTCTGTCACACATTTTATATTATATGGTAGGATACCAGAAATTTGATTTGCAGTATTGTACGCCCATTTTTGTGCTAAAAACAAGCTGAATATAGAGTAGTGAATATCATATTTCCTTCTAGTATTGTAATTACGTACGCCATTGTTCCTTCTGAACTGCAGTGGATTATTTACAACACAAACTTCATTAGAGAATAAGTATACAGTGCAGTGCCAGTCAGAATGCCCAGCTCCATGAACAGATGTGTACAAGCTGATCATGAGTGAGCGCCACATATTATTCTTACAGCACATTTTCAATCAGTGAAGACTTTCTTTCATAAAAATGAGTTACCCCAGTATATCTTTGGTATATTTTGTTCCTAGTCAGATGTAAGAGAGGAATTTGAGATAAGACCCTAATCCGGTCAGGCTACATAACCAATAAATAAAATAAAGAAATAAAAATATAATTGTGACACATTTGTCTAGGTGTATCTGTCAGCAGAGTTAATCTTGGCACTTGTTGAAAAGACTTTTAATTCCTTAATTTTATCCATTGTTTGCAGTGATTCTTCCACATCTCTATTACTTTCATACATAATAAAGAACAACCGCCGTTATCCACGTATTGTGATTTTATTAAAATGTACAATGCATTTCAGGCCGTGGCGGCTCACGTTCAAGTGCTTTGAGAATCTACATCAACTTTACATTTTGTTTAGTTCTCGGCTGTTTCTAGTGTCACATACCCATGCTAGAAACAGCGCAGAATTAAACGAAATGTAAAGTTGATATAGACTGTCAAAGCATCTGAAGATGAGCCCCAGGGCTCGAAATGCGGTGTGCATTTTATTAAAAATCATGATTTGTGGCTGAAGGCAGTTGTTCTCTTAATTCCTGGTATGATTTAGTAGCTGAGTTTCAGAACTCTCCACTATATCTTGTTTCTTCCAGGGGTGTTAATTCAAGAGCACTTTGGAAGAACCTCTGCATAGTTCTCAAAGTGGCTAGTTCACACTTTGATTTGATCCATATGGAATGTGTATAAGAGTAATTGGTAGTGTGCACTGGCTACAAATGGCAGGTGTCCGTGCTTGTGTTGCAGTCTGACTCAACAGTTTTATATTGTCAGAAATGTTTGTATTAGCATCTAGACAGTAAACATATGCCATGCATATCCCTATACCCCTCCCTCTTTATGTTATGCCTCACAAATGCTGTGAAATGATGAGAAAGAACAATCTTAATGGCAGGTTGGCTCTTACATTTCAGTGAAACGTACATAACTTAAGTATATATTAGTGCTTGTAATGTTCTTCTCATTGCTGACTTTCAGTGCCTAGTGTTCTCTGTGCATTTTAAAATAGTTATACAGTCTTTGTACTTGCCACCACAGAAATGGGTTATCAGTTTGTCTTCAAAAAGTACGTCTCAGTTTTATGTTGTTGCTTGACCACACATGAAATGCTTTTTGCATTCTTCGTGATGGAGTGCTTATTGAGTGACAGCTGAATGGAACTGCAGGTGGGGTATATAAAGGCAAATATAATTGTATTGGATTTTCAGAATGCCTATATTAACTTTAGACTCATTAACTTAAGACTCCATTTCTTGTAAAATGCACTTCTGTCGAGATATTTCATGGACTCGTAAAGTGACCCCATTTATTTGATTTTGGTGAAGGGTGCTTGATCCAGGCAATCATTTTTCTTGCATGGAGTCACACACAGTTCAGAGGCACTAAAAATTAGAGCATCATTTACACAGTTCCTTGTATTGCATCCAACATAAAGTGTTCAAAATGTATTCATAGTCGGCCGAACCATCTAGAATATCTGGAGCATCCTTTATCATTTACCAAGACTGGGGAATGTGCTATGTTCTAGGTAAATACCAACATATTGTCACGTTTATTGAGTTAATAATTGGACATTAGTGGCAAGAATGTGAACTTCCACGTTAGCCGTTCATAAGAGTAACTTGTTTCAGTAATGAGAAAACACATTTTTTATTTGAGTTTCCAAGTGGCATTATGTTTCCATCTGTCGTATGTCATGACATCATACAATTGATGGTGATGGCATATGAGAATATGTGCTAACTGAGCAAGTAGTAGAGGTCCACTCATCTGAGTGTGTCAAATTCTTTTTTGTTGCTAAGATAATTGGGAGCCTTCTTTCATTGATTGTAGTATATATGATATTTTGCTACCTAGTCATGCATGAAGCTACTTCCTCCAAGCAGCTGAGTTATGAGTATTGAAAAGAAACAATTCATATTGGTCTCGTCTATCTTCCTCCTTAATGTGTGTGTCAAGTACAGTTCCTTCACAGTGATGGTAACAGGTGTATAGTATCATATTGTAATTTATTCATTAAAGGTTTGTTTTACAGTGATATTACATTTGTCAGATTATTACAGGCAAACACATGATTTTTATGTATTGACAGAGGCAGCATGTGCTTGAAGTGACCAAAATCTTAAATCATGATAACTGTACAAAGCATGAGCCTACTTTCTCCTGAGTCAGAGCCCATTGTCTTTTATAACAGATTCATTTCCTCTTTTGTTTTGCACTTATTTAATACTATTTAATTATTGCAGTAATCAGTGACAATTTATACTGTAGCCATCTTCAGCCACCACCAAGATCTTTAATACTTGTGAATAAAAATATTCACGGGATTTTTGTCAGTTTTTATATTGCAAAATTATTTTATATTTATGTTACAATAAAAATTCCCAGCTTATGTCACCAGTACCTCCTAATTTGTGTGTGGATGATCTGTTACAGCAGTGGATTTGGAAGACAAAAACCACACACAACTTCTGTGTTATTAATTATTATTCATTATTCATGTTTATAACTGATTAATAGTTGTTTACAATGAGGAACTACTCTTATAAATTTAACATGATGGCTGCAGAGTGTAACCTTCATATTGTGATCAAAAGTCTATAAAGTTACAGAATTTTAAAAACCGAAAAAATAAATTCATTCAATTTTCTAGTATACACAACATCTTTCTAAGATGTAAGGTGATTGGAAATTATAAAGAAATGTTAAATTATATTATTTGCTAACTGTACAGAAAGAAAAAAAAAACTAGGAGAGAGACAAGGGTAAAATTTTGGAAAAGTGTACCTGTTTGTAGTTTTCTGTAAGGACATGGAATATAGGTTCTAAGGAAATAAAAAGAGATTTTGACACACAGCAGAAATGAGTTATTTGAGAATAGCAGCAGAAGTCACAAGAAGACAAAGAAACAGAAATAATGAAATAGGGACAGAGTTACAAATGCAAAGTATAATGACATTCACAAAAGGCTAGAACAAATTTGATAAATCACTTGCACACTTCTATTGAAGAAAGATACAGAGTACCAACTGGTGGGATGAATTACAAGTTGACAATCAAGGAAGACATGGAAAAACCAACACCCTCAAAAAGCAGTTGAGGATGGATAAAGCTATACCACCTAAAATGTGACAGAATTTTATCTTCCTTTCGTGCAAGTCAGTCTGATATAATAAAGTATTTTAGTGATTTATTCCAGATAGTCACAGTTAGTAACTCTGTCCCTATTTCATTATTTCTTTTCCTTCGTCTTCTTGTGAAACTTATTGCTATTCCCAAAGAACTCATTTCTGCTGTCTGTAATCTACTTTTATAATTATTGAGAAAGTTACTGGAACTTGATAATTAATAAACCATGATCAGCCACCTCTGAAATTGATCATTACTATTGAAATTTGTTCTGTTTTGAGAAATTTCTGTGCATGTTCATCTAACATATGGAGCTTTAAATTACTTAGAATTTAACTTACTTAATGAAACAATAAATAGCATAATATGAAGAGACAGTAGTTTCTCTTTAGTTCTCTTGTTAATGCATTTCTCATGTACTTCTATAAAAGTTTGTGATGGAAACAAAAACTTATCATTTTGTGCCTTTTCTAGTTTGTTACTTAACATTTGATCACAGAAAAAAAACTTTTCATGTATTTACTCAGTGCTGTTATATATATCATTTATTCAGTCATGAAATTTGCATGAAATGACCAAAAAATGCTATGTTGATTGTAATTTGAATATAAATATAAAGAAAATGTTTTTCACTTGTTGCAGGTTGTTTGTCACATACAAGGCAGCAGTGATGCCTGGGCAAGACACAAATCCAGCTGATCACAGTTCAGGTATTTATCTATTCTAGCTTTTTCATTTAAATCATGTACTACAAACTAAGACTTCCATAGACTTCGAAGAGAAAAATGTGATTTTGGATGAGTGCACAATTTAAGTTTTTGTTTTAGCTCAGCATAATCCACAGTGATACAAAAACTGTAGTCTATTATGATGAAGTAGACATGCTGCCAGTTGTTATAGCAGTGGACAAATGAATTTCACTTCACCAGTAAATTTTTGTTTGTTTAAAGTGTAACTTCTGTTGGTTAGATGCTCACAAGTAGTGGATGTGGGAAGACTTGATCTGTTAGTTTTCTGTGAGTCTGTCATGGTTTTATTCCCAGACACTTGGCTTTCAAACTGTATTAAAATACCTTGTGTAGGGAAAAAGTAGCTTGTATGGTGATATAGGAGAATCTTGTAAAATAATTGATATGAAACATATCAGTTGTTTTGTACAAATAAAGTGTTAAATTTGTGCTGTACTGTCAGTTAATTTACCTGAAATTTTCATATTGTAAATTGCTATGAGCAGTTGAATCGGAGCCTTTTTATTTCACAGTTTTTTGCTGGTAACATAATATTGTAGGAAGGATTGCTAGTTGGCACTTTCATATTGCATCAAAGTGGCATTAGGTATTGTCATTACATTCATGAGTGAATCAGTTTTTGTTGTTGTAGTCCCATGGCTCAAAGGGAGCGAACTTGTCATTTTGATTAACCAACATGGTTTGATTAACCAACATGGGAGATAATGCTTAGAGAAGAAAAGGTGTCAATACTTCATTGTTGAATAGAAGTGAACGGTACTTTGCATGTTCATGATTCTTGTGTGACTTATTAGTATTAAATTGTCTAAGAAGATCTGCCTTAATTATGTGTTGCTGTATTACAAACGTATTTAGATATGAATGTAGAATTGGACAACAGTTGGGAGAATGGCAGACCATCCAGTTCACCATCTACAGTTAACAGGGAAAGTGATGCTCGTCAAGAAACATCACCATCAAACACAACAAATGATAATTCCTTCCAGGTGAGATGTAGATTTTGAATAATTTCACTGAAATCTTCTTTATACATAACACTGAAGTTTTTTGCAGTATTTGAGTTGCTATTAATAAATGTACATGTGATGTAATAGAGTTCAGTTTGGGAAAATATTTCCATTTGCATAAGATGACTTAACAAAGTTTTACTGTTTCAATGTTGCATTAGAGGTATTGGCTACACTCTAACACTAAGTGGCTAAAAATCTCCGAACACCCATTACTGTTCATTACAAAGAGCAGACTAGTGAAAAATGCACATACCCGACATCGTTCATCCAAATTTCACTGTTGTTATAACAAACTTGAATAGATACCATGTATTAAGCATCTTTTAGGTCAGTACATCCATTATGAGTGCTACAGCATCATGTAGCATGACACATCTCTCCATAATACAGGCTTCCACACCTACACAGCCCAGTGACAATGTCGTTTATAACAAAGTGACATAGTGCATCTATTCTTTTTCCCAGTGATTTCCGAGCAACAGTATGACTCTGAAGATTGAATCTTAGAACCTTTTAAGGATCATTCTGTAATTTACCTTTGAAGCTGAGCTGCAACAAAAGTCGGTCGCAGGTTCGAATCCTGCCTCGGGCATGGATGTGTGTGATGTCCTTAGGTTAGTTAGGTTTAAGTAGTTCTAAGTTCTAGGGGACTGATGACCTTAGAAGTTAAGTCCCAAAGTGCTCAGAGCCATTTGAACCATTTGCACAAAGCATAATCAGTGGGGTGTTCAGAAACTTTTGGCCATGCAGTAAACTTTTATTCCACAATGTGCAAATAGAAAGGTGCTGAGAAACAATGTGATGTACGTTATATTAGTGAAATATTTTATCTGGCAGCTGTGTCAAACTATACAACTGGAGGACAGTGTGGACTGGAGCCATAGATTGCCCTCAACTTCAGCATCACCACTTACATGGCAAAGCCATACTCATGATGAACCAGGTACATCGGCTTCAGCAAGTAACAGCACTTTTCGGGTAAGTGCCATTTTTCCCTACCTTTGTTTGATTTCTGGATAATGAAATACTGCTAATAATACCAACGTATGTTTGTGTGTTCAATTTTGAGTGACCAAATAAGACACACATATTTTAATGAATATGTTTAGTGATACCACAATAAATCAGGTTAGAGGAAACTTATACAATGTATGACTCACAGCAGTGTTAACAGGTGATTTATGACTAGTACCAGTAAGCACAAATGTTAAAGATGCAAGCAACTGATGTACAACAAAATAGTTATTCATAGTTACACTACCAAATTTGTTACAGCACAGTGATTACTGGTAGATAGCTCCTAAATAGGACAAAATTACTTATTATTTTTCTGATTTCTAAGGAATTTGACAACTTCTTAATTTGAGAGATTTTATTATGTCATACTTGAAATATTATGCTGTAGGGTACTACTTTTTTAGTATTAAATTGGAGAACATTTCCAGGACAGGAAATTGGTTAGGTACAGCAGATTAAAATTGGAGGAAGGAAGAAAATCAAGGAGATGGGACCTGGATATATTGAAGGCATCAAAAACAGTTGCGAATATCGAGGTGTGCATTAGTCAGTGATTAAAATTATGGAAAGGAATACAATAGAAGACAATTGGATAGCTTTAAGAAATGAATTATGGGAGTAGAGGATCAAAGGCCCAGAATAAATCCTTGTATGACACAGGAGATATCCTAGAGCATATTTAAACTCAAACTTATTGAGGCGTCTTGGGCAAAACCAGCATGTGTTCCATAAATGTCAGATCACGTGAAACCCTACTAGTCATCTTTCTCACATGACATTGTGAAAGCCATGAATCAAGGAAATCAGATAGATACAGTACTTCTTGACTTGAAAAAGCATTTGACTTAGAACCACGCCAGTGTTTGTTAATCCATATGCACACCCACTTATTTTTGTGATATTATATGCATGGAGTATTTTTCACCCTAGTTAGAAAAAAAATATATTTTCATGGAACTATTTAGGAAATTGAAATATGTATGTACATGTCACATCAGAGTATTTTAAAGATGCATTTAATGATTTTTTAAGATGTAAACACTCGCTTCTATTAATGAAAAAAAAAATTGATCTCACAGAGACAGTGCATTCTGCAGAGTTTGTCTGTTATATCTAACCAGAGTCATTACAGATACATTCTTTACGAACTGAAAATTAATGTTCATTAGATATTAACCTGCAGCGGGTCTTAATGATTCCCATTTAGAATCCGTCAGCTCATACAAATACTTAGGAGTAATGATTTTTAGGAATATGAAATCAAATGATAACATAGACTTTGCTGCAAGCAAGCAGGCAACAGAGTTTTTCTTTGGCAGGATACTAGGAAAATGCAGTCATGCTACTAACGACTACTTACAGTTTACTTGTGTATCCCTCCTTAGAATGTAGAACGTAGTTTTGGTTTTCCAGTCCTTTTTCTGGGAACACATGTCATATCTCCCAGAAGACAATCAAGCTTTCTTCTGCTGTGGCTCTTCCATTCCAATGATGGATTTCACAGCAAATTTGGTAAGTGGCGGCATTTCTTGGTGGTCCAGGTTTTTTTCCAGAGTGCCATACTTTCATTTGCAGCTTGCTTGAAATATTGCAGCCACATCCTCTGAATCATAACTGTCTGTTCCATTGCTTAGTATCTGTATTATGATCATGCTCTGACATGTGGTCATTTTCGCTGTCAGACAAATTATTTATCTCGTGCTCATTTGCACAATGTTGTACATTGGAAGCCATGTCTTTATCACACTTCAATCCGCAATGTACTCCCAAAGTGCAGTGGCTACAATTGCTGTGTTATCACACACATGGGGAATTTTTTGCCCAGGCACTAAAAAAATACCTTTACTCGACAAGACAATCCATGGAAGTGAGGAGGGACAGTTGGTTGAAAGGTATGTGGAAAGTCATAGTTGTAGAATTTATTCAACAGTTCTACCAACTTATCAGAGCTACAGCAGGGTATATTTTACCCCACATGTGTCCTTATGGGTACAATTATTTGGGATATTAAAACAGAACTTGTAACTGCGTTCAGAATTGATGGGTAGGCAGCATGCAACCTGTTATCTTGGTCATTACCAGAAGGGGAAATAATTTGAGGCATGCCCCACAGAATTGTATTTGGATCCATGTTGTTTGTGTTTTGTATTAACACTGTAGCAGGTGATATTAATAGCAACCTCTGGCTTTTTTGTGAATGATGCAGTTGTCTGTATTGAAGTAAAGTTTGAAAAAAACTGCCTAAATATTCAGGCTGATCCTGATAAGATTTCAGAGTGCTAAAAAGATTGTCTTCTTGCTGTAAATGTAGAGAAATGTAAAATTATGCACTTCAAAAAATGAAAAATGTAGTATCCTATGAAGACAATGTTAATGATTCCCATTTAAAATCAATCACCTCATACAGCTATGTGGGTGTAATCATTTTTAGGAATGAGAAATGGATTGATAACATAGGCTTTGCTGTAGGCAAACAGGTGACAGATTTTTGTTCATTGACACGATACTGGGAAAATGTAATCATCCTACAAAGGAGACTGCTTACAGTTCACTTGTGTATCTCATCTTCGAATATTGCTCAAATGTGTGGTACCCATATGAAATAGGACTAACATGGGATGTTGGATATATACAAAGAAGCACAACATGAATGATTACAGGAGTGTTTGAGTCACAGGAGAGCATCAGAAATGTTGAAAAACCTGAATTGGCAAACTACTTATAAAATTGGTAGAACCAGTATTAATTGAAGAATATAGCCATATTCTTCAGCCACCTATGCATTGGACCCCCATACTGACTGTGAAAACAGAATTAGACTAATTGCAGCATGCATAGAAGGATTTTAGCAGTCATTCGTCCCCCACTCAATACGTAATTTGAATGGGAAGATACCTGCACCCTGTGCCACGCCTGGTTTGCAGAGAGTGTTTGTAGACAGAGATACTGAATTTAACTGACGAAAAGAGAAAAATGTAAAAATGCAGCAAAATGGAGCAGGCATGAGGGGATACCCAAGTCTAAACAATATGACTGACAGAAAGTGCAAAATGGCAGAGCGTGAATGGTTTGACAAGAAATTGAAAGTTATAGAAGCATGCATGACCAGAGGAAAGATAATTGCCACCTGTAGGAAAGTTCCTGTAGGAAATTAAGAGCTCATATAGCTAGCCAGTACTAACAAGGGAAACTTCCCATCCCAACACCCTCAGATTTAGTTTTAAGATGCGCCAGTAGGTAGCATATCAAAAACTGAACACAGATCGAGCATGAATACAGGAAGAAGGTGTACTGAACTGTGAAAAAAAGCAGCAAAATAGAAACAGTGAATGGTCCTAACTCAAGATGGGTAGCATCAAGCAGAGTTTTGTTGCTGCTGCGTTGTGGTTATGTGGTTACAGTGTTGGACTATGAAGGCGGAGATCCATGTCCAAATCTAGCTTGTGTGCAAATTTTTTTTTCCACAATATTTATGAACTTTATGTCTGGTCATTAACATCTCTTTTCTCCTTCTGTAGTCTTGGCAGTTGTCATACTATACACTGGTTATAGAATATGTCATGTTGTATTACCATTGCAAGTAAATGCGATGAGATCAGGCGACATGCCACATCGACCTTTCACAGAAATGAAAAGGAATAAGCAGATGTGAGGAATGTTATAACAAAGGAATTCAAAACTTCCAAAACAGAACACAAGTGTCATAACTTGTGACATCTGTGTAGAACTAATAGTTGGTAAACAGGTCTGGAGGTCATTTTCTTACACTTCGTGGTTGCAAACAGACATTACACCACAACACAGACACAAATCTGAATACAGCGAACATCCATGTCAGTAACTGGATGGACAGTTCATAATCTTGTGGGTGAAAACAGAAAAGACGGGGAATGTTTGAGATATGACATGGATCTGCCCCTTGGCAGTCCAATACCGTATATACATAACCGTGATGGCATGGCCACACACATATACTCAGTGCTGCACATCTTGAGCTTGGACTGTTCACTGTTTCTATTTTGCTTCTTTTTTTCTCTGTTTAGTAGGCCTCCTTGCTGTTTTCATGGTGTTCAGTATTTGAGGGCTATTGACTGGGCCATCTGAGAACTAAATCTGAGGGGGCTGTAATGGGGAGTTTCCCTTGTAAGCAGAGAAGGGATGGCTGAAAGATAAAAGGAATGTATAGGAGGGCTGTACAAGGTAAAAAAATACTTGAAAACAATATTACAGTATGGGAAGAGGAATGAGATGAAGTTGAGATGTGGATATGACTGAAAAGAATTAGTCAGAAGAGTGAAAAATGTAAGTCTAAACGAAGATCCTGAATTAGATGATCCCCAGAGAATTATTAAGATTCTTGGTTGCTCATGCCATGACAAAACTATTCCGCCTGGTATGCAAGAAATATAACACAGGCAAAATACCCTCAGACTTTATGGAGGATTTAATAATTCTTTTCCAAAGAAGGCTAGTGCTGATAGATGTTAATATTATAGAACCATCAATTTAATAAGTCATGGTTGCAAAGTACTGACACAAATTCCTTACAGAATGAAAAATATGGAAGAAGCTGACTTGGAGAAACATTTGACACTAAGATTTTAATTCGATCTGAGATGGTAAGAGACGCAGAATAGCAGATGAGCAGGATTTATAGTGTCTTAAAAAGAAGTTGTAAGATGAATTGCAACAAAATTAAAAAAGTGTAATGGAATGTAGTCAAATTAAATAAGACAATGCTGATTGTGTGAAGCAGTTGATTAGCACAAAAAATGAACTTAAATCAGGTGAACTTGAAAGTCTGCATTGTATAAACAGTAATCACAGATTATTTTGCTGTTAACTAGGATCAGCTTCCACAGAAAAAAAATTGTGAATCAAATCAAGTCCAGTTATCGTCATCAGTTCACAATCTAGTGACACCACAAAAGAAAGAACTTTTGGCAAATGCAAGTGTAGAAGAAATAATAATATAGAAGTTCTTATTAATTTTTTTTCCTTATATGTATGGGTGGGTTGAGGAGAATATTGGTGATGTTAGTAATTGTTCTCATCAGAATACTTGGAGAAACTTGCAAGTAATGTGAAAAGATTATTTCACTTATTGCTTCTTTGCCTCTGGAAATGCTTGCTGATGTGCAAAATGATTAAGTGATGGTTCATTGTCCACATTAACCTGTAGATCTCCATATATCTGGATGGGAAGTCTGCTCAGATGTCTGAAGAAGTCAGTAGCGTACCAACTCCAGTGGGAACATGCCCCGTAAATCATGCTACTGGTCTAACCAACACAAGTGTATACCTCTCGTGCACTGTGCTTCAATAGTTTCTTGTGAATGATTGAAATAATCATTCCCAGATAAAGTTATCTGAATCTGTAGTCAACAGTCAGTAGTGCGTGTATTTTCATCATGCTCAGCAAAGTAGTGAAAGCTTGATGTGATGCCACAGTCATCTACAGTTTGTGTTTTGAGTGAAATCGGCTGCACCACAAAATAATGGAAACTAGGTGGACATGAATTATCAGCTGCAAACCATGTACTCTTTGTGATTTCTGGTCTAAAGGTAACTATGATAAATCACATTTTAAAATTACATCACCTGAATATGGTGCTTGCTGCTTTCCTAACATTCTAGGTCACTGTGATGGGCAGTATTTTGATGCTTTTTGGCTGTAGAGAAGTTTCTTGATGTTTGAGAAGTTTTATCTGCTTATTTTCCTCTGGCTTTACAACAGAAAATTGTTTATTGTCTGGTGTACAATTAATATCTGTTGTCAAAGCTCGGTAATTGTGTTGATCATTTATTTAGCAGTTTTGCCAAGCATGTCTTTTTGTAAGTTGTATCAACACTGAACCTTGTTCAGTTAATCCAGATTTAGTTATACACAACATAGAATTGGTGTACTTGTTTTGTTTTCGGAAATAAGATTAGAACGGATCTCCAGTCAACAGTGTTTTTACAATCAGCCTTGAAAATATTAGATGAGTTTTCCCATTTGGTCTTTAAAGTAACTGATAATGGTTGAAACAGAGAGGATAAAAATGTAGACTGATAATAGCAAGAAAAGCTTTTGAGAAAAAGAGAAATTTGCTAACATTGAATATCCATTTAAATGTTAGGAAGTATTTTCTGAAGCTTTTTATCCAAAGCAGGCTGTTTGAACTCCAGTAACTTCTCCTGGGCAGCTGGGCATCTATAGGCAGCACTGGACAAGGGTGAGGAAAAGCTAATGGGTATTCAGGCAGCCAGACTAGAAAATTTATGGCACAACTTGGCTTAAAGAAAGGGTTGGTTGCTCATACACTTTCTGATGCATCAAGAAATTGTCAGTTTGGTAATGGAGGGAAGTCTTGTGAGGAGTGGGTGCTAAAGACCTCAATGTGATTCGCCGAAATAATTGCACGACCATTATCTGTTGAGGAAGACCAAGGTTTGACTAAAGTAAGCAGATTCAACTAAACGTAGGTTGCAGTAATTAGTAATTATGTAGAGAAGGGGAGGTTTGGACAGCATTGAGAGCCGTATGAAACCAGTTTTCAGACTGAAGACCAAAACAAACAAAGAAACATTGCACTACATTCATAAAGGGAAAATGGTATTATCTATTTACTTTTCAACTTCACGTGGTAATGGCAATGATGATACTTGCATGTAGATGTGTAGCAACATAATGAAATATTCCAAAGACAGTACCAGAAAAGTGTGTGACAGGTATGGTGTTTACATAGATATTATTGCTACTTGTGTCACTCAGTCATTTTAATCAATGTAGGTCCCAACCTAACGATATCTGCAGTATCACTACATATTTCGATTTCGAGGGGGGGGGGGGGTTTGCTAGACAATACACTGTACAATAATGTCTACTTGAAAATCAGTGTATTTTTGCCAAAACAATATTCATACAATTTACTTTTTTTGAAACAGTTCAAATACTATGAAGAAGAATTGTTCTTGTTGATACTTTCCTTTCGTTTCAATTTTGATGTTTAGCCCATCTCAACACAGAATTTAATCAAATAACTGTGAACAACACTAAACACAATATAGTTTCTGTTAGGAGTGTGGCAGTATTAGGAGACAAAGTACTGCTTGCACAAATTGTTGCATCTTTCGCCTTCTATCGATTGGGAATAAAATGGATATAGTGTCTTGAAAAAGAGGTTGTAAGATGAACATCAGCAAGAGCAAAACATGGGTGATGGACAACAATCGTCAAATAAAATCAGGTGATGCGGAGGGAACTGGATTAGAATATGAGTCACTAAAAGCAGTTGATAAGTTTTGTTGTGTGGGAAGCAAAACAGTTGATAATTGCTAAGTATAAAGATATAAAATGCAGGCACACAGTTGCAAAAAAGAAATGTGTTTCTGAAATTGAGAAATTTATTGAATTGAGTATAAACTCATTAAGAAGTTTTTTCTGTATTTGTCTGGAGTGACTACAACAGAAATTTTTGAAGTGCTGCTACAGAAGAATGCTAAAGGCTAGTTGGATTGACTGAATATCTAATAAAGAGGTACAGAATCAAAATGAGGGAAAAAGAAATTTATAATACAAAGTAACTAAAAGGTGGGATCAGTTAGTAGGAGACATTTTGGCGCATGGAGCAGTCTCTGACTTAGGTAATGGAGAGAAATGTGAGGAGCGGAGTAAAAATTGTAAAGGGATACCAGATCTCGAATACAGTTAGCGGTTTCAATTGGACATAGGTTACAGTAGTGAGTAGTGAGATGATGAGGCTAGCACAGATTAGACTAGCATGGAGATCACTGCATGAGACCAGTCTTCAGTCTGAAGACAACACTAACAAAAATCTCAGAACTAGAGAATCCAGGACTTAAAGACAGTTAAACTGCCTAATGCTTGTTGTAAACACTACTTGAACGTCAGTGTCTTGCCAGTGTCATTATATGTCAACTGTATTGTTGCCTTTCTGTCCAAGAACATTGTTTCATTATGTGTAGATTGTAGGAGATTTGCAGTTATGAAAATCGAAAAGCAGATTTGTATTAATAATGTTAACATAGAAATTTTTTAAGAAATCAATAAAAGATGTTGTAAACGTCAGGAAAACATTAATTCTGGAAGTATGAAAATTAGGGTTATACTGCAATGGCCAATAATGGCTACAGTCTTGATATAGTCAATAAAATACACAGGAAGAAAATAAAGGCCAAGTGTGCAAAAGCTCAGTAGTAAATTGAGCCCAATATATCCAAAGGTCCGTTGTGAGTCCAAGGAATTTTATCTCTCATTTAGCACTTAATTCACCTCTGGCAATGTTTGTTATGTGAAAAATGTTCATTTGCTTTGTGGTTCAAGTCCACATTACTCCGTAGGTTCCTCTGTAACTGACAGGGTAAGTTGTTCATAGGTTAGAAGAAAGCAGGCGCATACCACCTACAATAGGACCATGTTCAGTAAAACGTTATGTTATTCAAACCAATCTTCAGGTTGGTGACACCTTTACCTTATGCAAATGAAACTTGAGAAATAACATAGCAAAAATAAAAATAAATGAGAAAGAGAAGTGTGTTATATTACTGCACTTAGGGAATGTTTCACAAAAAACAAGTTACACGTTTCTTACTGTTAATCTTGAAAATAGCTGTTGCACAGAAAACAAACTCAAATGAACATAATACTCAGAATAGACAAAACTAAAATATACGACCAGTCAGGAATATATAAAATTACAGTGACAGTGATATGGTCTACATACAGGATGAAACTTTATTAAAAGATAGAGAGGACATGTAAACAGAAGTGGAACCAGCCTCACGCATTTAGCACCCACCTCTGCGAAAAATAACACCCTATAATACATATGATGTTAACGCAAAAAAATTTTAGGAGAAATTCAGAAAAAAATATAACTATTACAATATTTTAAAATACTTTCCATAAACACTTACACATTTCTCTATCCTCTTTAACCACTTACAAATTGTTTCAGTCCAAGCTTCTTTAGGGAAGTCTCTTCGAGCACTGTTGTATGCTGGAATAACCTCATCGCTGGATGCAAAACGCTGCCCATAAATTCTTTTCCTTCTGATTTGGCAACAGGAAGAAGTCGATGGGGACAGGTCAGGTGAAAAGAGTGAGTGTGGTCAGACACACACACACACACACACACACACACACTCACACTCACTTTCTCCTTCTGCAAGAAGTCCATTGCTCTGGCAGCTATTTGTGTTGACAAATTGTCATGATACAGATGAAGGTGCCGCTCTTCAACTTTGGGTGCTGTGACCTCCATGTGGCTGTGACTTTCGGCAGATATTTGGTCACATATCACTCAGCATTGACTGTACAATGTATGTCCAGGTTCACAGAGGTGAGGTAACCCATCTTGGTGAAGAAAGTGGCCACTTCCAGAGCTCCTACTTCTCTGAAATTTTCATGGGTGGTTCCTCACCTGGAAATCATCATAATGCAGACCGCCTCTTCATTTCAGAGTCATAATGGCACACTCATGTTTTGTCACCAGTGATGATAATACATGTGTCTTTGGACCACTGTTTGTCAAATTTTTCAAGAGTAAGATGACTCCAATCCATTCTTATGTTGTTTTGGGCTTCTCTCAAAGAATGTGATATCCAACACGCATATCTCTTGTTGGGGCTTGAAGGATCATGAACAATGATCCGCACTACAGTTGATCCAATATTTAGAGTCCCTTTAATGTCGTAAAATGTGAGGTGAGGTTACTCTTCAATCATTTTACCCACAGAATTAATGTTTTCTTCGGTCATTTGCCATTGCTGGGTGACTGGGGTAAGGTTCATATTCGATAGACTCGCAATCCCTTGAAAATTCACAAAACTAATTTCTAACAGTGACCAAAGAACGGACAGGCACACCAAAAATATATTCTGGAGAAGTGTGTCATTCTTCTTCATTTAACTTCATTTTGTAGTCGTCATCAATATGCTTGCGACAGAATGCCTACCTAATATGTTCCAAAATGCTGTGCATAAAAACAAGATTTCCCATTGTTAATACCATGGGTTCTGTTGATGGTGAAAAAGGTACAGGGTCCCGCTTAGGTAAATGGAGCAAATCAGTTGCTTCTTTTTCCATTTGATATAGTCTGTGGTGGACTTGATGGGAGGCACCATTAGTTTGTGGGCAGTTATTGGAAAATCTCAAAGAAAAGAGCTTTTTACTATATTTTTGCTGTCACCAGTGGACCAGAACTCAGCCAAGGATTCCAAGACAGCTACACACAGCAAATGGCTGAAATTTTTGTGATATATTCCTGAGATCCTGTTCGCAAAAATCTTTATCCATAATGGGGAAAAACCCCAAAAGCTTGTGTATTGGGTGCCAAAACCGTGCCGCAGAGTCCAAGATGGCTGTGCACAACAAATGGATGTAATTTTTATATGGTATCCCTAAGATCCCAATCTCAATCACATGTGTAAATTTTCTTCATATCTTTATTAGTTTCTGAGATACAGAACTTCAAAGTTATTGTGCTTATAAGGTAAAATACGCATGTCAAATCTGTTGTGAGGCAAAAATTAGTATGGAGAAATATGCTGTAAAGTGTCTCTGTTATCACCTGTTAATTTCATGTTGTACTGAAGCACATGCAAAATTTTTGTGCATTAAAGTTATGGTCTGAGGTATAAAATTAGTTTTGCATTTCTTTAATTTCCTGTAAGTAAACTATCTAAATTTTACTGACCAACACATTTTTCATGCTATTTACATGCCTTGCTGTAGCAGGGAAAAAAGGAACCAGTGAAAAAATGCCCCTATCAGAGCACAAAAAATATGTGCATATGTCTGTTTATTTAAAAGACTCTGACTGAAAAGTGGAGTACCAGCTGCCTCACTCTACCTTCCTCAGCTTATTTAAAAAATTTTAAAAAAACTTTTGGCATGAGAATGTATTCAAGCTGTTTTATGCTGAGAGAGAAAAGAAAGTGACAGGGGCAAAGTGATGGAAAAGTAATAAATGCTGGAAGATACTAGACAGTGCTTATGTTACAGAAAGAGCAAAGTAGACATTGGTATGGTGAGAGAGAGAGAGAGAGAGAGAGAGAGAGAGAGAGAGAGAGAGAGAGAAACAGTGACAAGGAACATAGTTGACAGTGACAGAACAGTGCTAAGAAAAGAGCGAAGGAGACAGTGCCAGGAGGGAGGAGTAAAGAGAGAGAGAAATTGAAAGTGGAAGTGGGTGAGAGGCAGTGATAATGAGAGACAGAGTATGTGTCAGTGACAACAAGGAAGAGAGAGATAGTGACAGTGAGAAGAGGGGGCAGGAGTAGGAAGAAAGGAACGAGATATTAACAATAAGAACAGCTTTTTGGTGATATACAGGGAGACAGTGACAGTGGGAGAAGACTGTTGTAGTAGGATAGAATGAAGGGGACTGTGGCTGTGGCACAGGAGACAGTGACAGAAAGACACAAAGATGTAATGACAATGCGTTGGGCTGAATAAATGGGGGAGAAAGGGCAACTGGGAGTGGATGAGTATAAGCAACTTACAATGGTGGACTAGAGTGTGTGAGTTGTAACTTGTGGAAAAGGTGTGAATCTGTTCCCAAAGTTTTTAAAGGTGCTGAGGAAGGTAGAATGAGGCAGTTGGTAGCCTACTTCTCAGTAAGAGTCTTTTAAATACACAGGAACACATTCACATTTTGTGGTCGCTATAGGAGCATTTTTCTGCTGGTACATCATTGCATGAAAATCACAGCACACCAGATTCATTTTGTACTGTGTCTGACTCAGCACTGGCTGCATCTCCCTCATCGCTTGCAGTGTGGTTTAAAATCCATTGATAGGGGAACTGCAGTGAGCATGCTCATATAATAATAATAATAATAATAATAATAATAATAATGCTGTTTCCAACTGAAATAATCCCATTTTTGGCAGGATTTTGCTTTAAGAGTTGGTAAAAACTTTTGGCACAGCACTGGTATAAGCAATAACCTTTCAGTTCTTCATAGATCAAAAAAGGGGAGCTGTATGAATATTATAGTGGAGATAGATCAACACACTTAAAAGAAGGAAAAAAAAGAGTAAGTTTGACAACTTTGACAAAGATGACCCTGAATTCTACATTCAACAAAAATTGGCTTCACCAAAGATAATAAAGTGCAGTCACTGACATAAAAATAGATTGATAATATGAGAGTTATGCAATGGCATCATAAATATAATAAAGCAGGTCATCATATATCATAAATAACATTAATGACCTTGTAAATGTAAGTAAATAGTGTCGAACAATAAATAACTTTATACATGTGGTGCTTGAAAATGAGTCCTGCTCGAAACTAGTTGTGGAAAATAAAATTACAGAGAAAAGAGTAAATTGCAGCACTTGTGAAATACATGTATAAAAATGCATTTTAACCCAGATAGTCCTGAATTATATGTTTTTCAAAATTGATTTATATCTTACCTACATACATTCCCAAGGTTGTAAGGAAGAAAGTAAAAAAAAATTTGAGTATTTATTTTTATTTAGTGTTTCCAAAAATGGGTGCCCTTCCAGAAGGACATCAGGACAATAAGGGAACATGTTTTTAAAGTATATGACATTGCACAATTAACTTGTTTTGATTTTTATACTTTCAAATAAACATAAATTTGAATTATGGGCTAAAACAGCTAATAAATACAAAAAAAAACAAAGAAAACAACCTATACACACATTTTATGCACTAGTACGATAAGACAAAAAGCAACAAACATGAAGTGGTTCGTCACATTTTACGCATATTTCAGTGCTTCCTCTTTTTTGTTATCTCGTCCGTTGGTAATTCCGCAACATAATGTTCTCTTCCATCAAATCTAGTATCTAGTTTTGCCCTCTTACTAGGATGTCCTCTGCTGATAGTGACTCTTTTGTTACTTTCAAGAATTGCAGTGACAATTCGACGACAAAATGTCAGATGATCTATGGGTTCTTAATTGTGCTTCTAACGATCCCAGGAATTTTGCTCTGCAATGTGTATAAAATGTACAATGATCGGGAAATACCACTTTTTCCCTCTTATAGAGCATCTATATATGGATACATTTTGATTACCTCGATCTATGCCTCCCGTATGAGTATTGTAGGAGTGTAAAAAGTTAGGTCGAGGCACGGTAATCCTTTCCTTTTGTTCCCTAGAATATCATGCTACAGAGTGTAGTGATTGCACTCTGTCAAAATTGGTGGCTACAATAACAACATTGTTATTCCAATGTACAATGGAAATTCCGGATGCTGAGTCAGAAAAAACTTCATATGATCCTCTGTTTTCTTTTATCATTTTATCTACAGATGATAGAGTACAATTCTTAACTCTGTTTCCTCTTATTGTTCCTGTTGCTTCCACGCCCCTGTCTTTTAGGTCATGTAGTAGTTCAATGCTGGTAAAGAGGTTATCAAAGTATATTCGATATGGAACATGTGGAAGTAACTGGTCAACATAAGTCATTACCACACCGTACCCCATACCTTTCGTTTCATAATCCTTACTACACATGCCAGGTCCTTGGTAGGGTTCGAGCCAAATAATATATCCACCAATTCTGCTTCCACACCAAAATTTGAAACCGCATCAGATTGGTTTCCCTTTTATGAATTGTTTGCACCCGTGACTTCCGAAGTATGGTACTATCGATTCATCGACAGAATGATGCTGCATGTGAGGTGCAATTGTTTGAATCTATCATTCAGCATACACAGTAATGGGCGGATTTTCCCAAAACAGTCTGAATTATCTAAATTGTCATTGTTGCATACATGCAAATTGGAAAAGATAAAGTCAAATCGAACTCTGGACATAGCATTTGTTATGAGGTCGTTGTGACCGTCTTTATCTGATTGCCAGTACACCTTTCTGCGTGACACTGTTACATATCCACTTAGCAGAAGTATTGCAATGAACACCAACATCTCATCTTCTGAACAATCACCTAGTCTATTTCTCTTGGCTGCGTACTGATTTGTGTAAGTGACCATCATTTGAAGCACTTTGTTATCAAAAAACTGTTGGAAATATTCAAGCAATGTTCGCCTTTTCTTCATTGCAACTGTGAACATTAGAGGACATACATGTGTTGGATTAACTATTTCACCACTTTTCCAGGTATATTGCTTGAGATTTAGAACTTTATTCTTCGATAGCCTTGCTGGTTTGTTTGTTTGTGGTTGTTGTTATTGTTGCTGTTTTTGTACTGCTGGAGGGTCCTGGAACATCATCAGAGGTAAAGGATTGTTTCCTTGTTGCATTCACAGAATTAAAATTGGTAGAAATGGCCAAATCACGAAGCACAGTAGCATTGAGCTGACTTGCTGGTAATTTTTCTACACTTGGATTTTTTAAGCACCCGAATCTTCATCTGTTATGTCATCAGTTGAATTTAGAGGAGGGTGTAATGTTACATTCACACCAGTATTAGGTATTTCCTCATCTTTTGATTCTAACATGTCCAAAAGTTCCATCAGTGTACATCGTTTTCTGTGAATACAAAATGACAACATATTACCCTGACGTCCTTCTGGAAGGACGGTTGAAAACATTATTGAATTAAAACTAACGAAAACTTTCAATCGTAATATAAACTCATAAATAATATAGGTTAATTCTTTAATATATTATATGACAAGTTTCAGAATTATTGACTCAATATGATGGAAAATATGCATACCCATCGATGACAAGGTCAGTCAGTTCGTACATAGTAAAATCGGCCCTATTTTCAAGACACAGTTTCTCACTCACTATGAACGACAGCGTCAAACTGACTGTCGCAGCATGCAACTGACTCTGCCTACGTCATATAACAATGCGTCACAGTCCGTTGCAACAATGAGTTATTCGCAAAAGTAAATAATTTCAACAGAGTGACGTTGTCCTTCCAGAAGGACGTTAGGGTTATCTGGGTTAGTTTATTGAAGCTGCATAATAGTGTGTACAAAAAAAATAAGTAAATAAAAAATATTCCCTACCGTTCTCTGGAGCAACATTGCCTCTGAATGTACCCTTAGATAATATGGACAGTGATTGTTGATGATCACTTGTGGTTCTCCACTCCATAACAAAATTATCATGATAAACTTGATGATAGCAAATATGAACTATGTTGTATTAATACCTACAGCATTATTTTATGGCATCACTGGATTTCAGTGTAATGTGAATTCCATCATGTTGACATCTGATGCACAGACATGGCCACATACGCATTAAATCGTCTTGGGCTGAGCACTATGGTCCAAAATGCTTCGAGAGTGTCACAATAGTTGAATGGTGGACATGATGATGTGTGGCCATAGCTAAACTGCGATTAAATGTATTTTCATTCAGCCCATTCATGGAGCTACATTGCAATATGAGAATTATTTGCAACACAATAGATATTTTTGCTTTGTTAAGTCACATTGTTGCTAGAGATGCTTCTGACCGAAAGATTGTGGTATATTCTTGCTAGATAAGAGAGAATTGGGTTTGAGGATATGATGTACAGCAACTTTATTTGCATTGTGGTGCCTTTATAAAAAACATTATTATATTATAATGCAGTTGTGTTGATTAATTTGCATTCATTGTACTATCAATTCTGGTGAACAGTTTTCTGCTTTGCTGTTCATTCATAGTGCAGCTGTGTGTGATCATGCGTTAGTATCTTTATATATTCAAATTTTAATGTTTAATTAACCAGTTGGAGAACTGAAGAAATATAGCTTGATAACATCACAAGTTGTTTAAGATAGCCTTCGAGCTGCAGGTATCGATGACATTTACTGTTAATATACTACACTTTTTAATTATATTGAATAATTCATTAATTTATTTGAAGTGTTAATCTTTTTCAGAACTACATTTATGGAGGCTCTTCTGACAGTGGAAGTGAAAGTGATGATACTAAAGCAAACTGCCCCATCTGCTTTGTTTCCCTACTAAATCGAGAAGTAGCCACACCGGATTCATGTCAGCACTACTTCTGCTGCCCATGCCTTAAACAGTGGTCAAAGGTAAGTGCATTGCATCTTATTATGTAAGCTATTAAAGTAATACAAACAAATGTGTGCTAATTAACACTTTGTGTGATTGTTGTCATATGACAGAGAGGTGCTATATTTCTTTTGTAGGAACTATGGAAAATCATTACAGATGTTTACTTCTCAGCACCTTTTAATTCATGTGAAAAGTTGTTGCTGAAATACTTTCATACTACCTTCTGTCATTGATTCTGCTATCAAACTAAGAGATTTTTTTGCAAGAGTTTGGTAATTTGTGGATTATACTGCAACAGTTGGAAGTTCACAACATAGATCTTCTGTAATTGTCATGCTCAAATTGTTATAATTTGTATTTAGTGAGAATCTGTCTGAAATAAAAAAAATTCTCACAACACAGTACATAAATAATACTGGGTGGGGCAATAAAAGTGGCTCAGAGAACAGAGTTCCAAGGTACAAACAAACACAGCAGAGGAAAAGAAATGCTACTAACTTTACTGAAGCAGACATTGAAAGTGACTGCCATTCACCTCTTGAGACTGTTGGTCCCTGGTCAGCAAGTTGCTGAAGGCAGATCAAAGCTGGACTGCTGGAATTGCTGTAAAGTCTCATCCAAAATGTGCTGCTGTTCATGAAGACTGTGAGGGTTACTGTAGTGCGCCTTAGACATGAGGCTACCCACACAAAATAATCACACACTGACAGATCAGGTGACCAGGTGGCCAGGCTGACCTCTGCTAACAACTCTCTCAGGTGTGAAGATCGTGTAAATATGCTCCAAGGTTCAGCCAGCTGTATCGGCAATTGTTCCATCATATACACATACATTCACGTCCACTCATCAGGGCCACCTGTATTTGCCCCACCTTGTACATTAATTACTGGTCTACACTCAAAATACCAACTGTCAAACCTGTGAGTATTTATTTTCTTTAAATGCCAATGCTTTGTAGGGCAAACAAGGCTTTCGTCCTGTTTATATGTTAGTTAAAACTTACAGTAATAACTCTTACCACAAAATGGTTATTTTGTGATACCTTTATAAGTTCCAGCAGACATTTTTCATGACATGACACTAAATAAAATGGGGCATTTCATGTTTGTGGCATTATGTGCTGAGCTGTTAAATGCCTGTTAGAATAACAAGCAGGTAAAGAAAAAACCAATATGTACATTTCTCTGCGGAAGACATTAATTTTCCAAGCAGCTTATGAGAGGCTGCTTTCTTCTTTTAATACATGAACAACAGTCTGCTTGTAGAATGACAAGATATTGGCCTCACCGCATCACTTAATTGTGACTAATGATGCTCTCAACTGTATTCGAGAATGTAGAAGTCCTGTAAACCATACATGGCAATCATTTTGAGCCAAGATAAGCAATATTCTTATAACGTGATCTCTCACCAAACCACACACTGTTAACTCTATTCATGATCCAGTGTTCTCATTGGTAGCTCAGTGGTACATTTAGAATGTGTGTTGGTTAGTTGTGGCCAAAAAGAAGACTAGTTTCTATTTGTTATTGTCTTGCAACACTGTCTCATGATCTCGCCACCCACAAGACATTCGACCCAAACCTTCCTTCCTGTCCTGTAACAGATTGGGAATACATTTACAGAATATTTGAAAGTAATTATGGAACCTAAAAGAAAAATTTACTCTAGGAAATCACTTAAAAATTATAATGTGAAAATAGATTTTTGATGGGTACATAATTAATAGAAATATTTATTGACACTTTCCTAGAAGCACTTGCATTGGGAGTTGCATTGGGAGTTGCATTGGGAGTTGCACTGGGAGTTGCACTGGGAGTTGCACTGGGAGTTGCACTGGGAGTTGCACTGGGAGTTGCACTGGGAGTTGCACTGGGAGTTGCACTGGGAGTTGCACTGGGAGTTGCACTGGGAGTTGCACTGGGAGTTGCACTGGGAGTTGCATTGGGAGTTGCATTGGGAGAAACTAACTGCAGCCTGTGTATTTGAATTGTATCATAACCAAGATAAATAAAAATTCCATATATTTATGTGTAAAAAAAAACTGTTTTTCCTTTAATTTGATCTCATCTAGGTTTCCTTTATTAAAAATTACAAATTAAAAGCAGGAGGAAATTTTGTAAGTACACAGATAAACTAAAAGCATGAAGTATAGCTGTTCCTGCACTTTCACACTACTAGTTGTAGTGAATGTCTCACAGGCATTGTGATGAAGGGTTAGTTGATCTTAATTGTAGCACCTCTGCATCTTATAGGTGTGTGTGTGTGTGTGTGTGTGTGTGTGTGTGTGTGTGTGTGTGTGTGTGTGTGTGTGTGAGGGTGGGTGGGGGACACATGCTCTTCAAACCAATTGCGAACAGTTGTGACTCATGACATCATAGTTTGGGAACATGAAGTCCATGTATGGCTGCAAATGGTCTCCAGGTTACTGAACGTAATCATTTCCAGTCAGTGATCGGTTTAGTTGGACCAGAAGACCCAGTGCATTCCATGTGAACACAGCCCACACCCCTATGTAACCAGTGTGCACAGTGCCTTGTTGACAACTTGGGTCCATGGCTTTGTGGGGTCTTTGCCACACTCAAACTCTACTGTCTGCTCTTACCAACTGAAATTAGGAATTCCATGATCAGGCCATCGTTTTCCAGTCGTGTACAGTCCAACTGATATAGCCATGAGCCCAGGAGATGCACTGCAGGTGGTGTCTTGCTGTTAGCAAAGGCACTCGCATCAGTTGCCTGCTGCTGCCGTAGCCCATTAACACCATATTTCGTCACACTGTCCTAATAGTGCTCATCATAAATCCCACATTGATTACTGTGGTTATTTCACATAGTGTTTTTTGTCTGTTAGCTCTGACAGCTCTACGCGAATGGCACTGCCCTTGATCATTAAGTAGGGACCGTTGCCCACTGCATTGTCCGTGGTGCGAGGTACTGTGTGAAATTTGGTATTCTCAGCACACTCTGGATGCAGTGGATCTTGGAATATTGAATTCCCTAACGATTTCCAAAATGGAATGTCCCATGTGTCTAGCTCCAACTACCATTCTACATTCAAAGTCTGTCAATTCCCATGGCGAGGCCATAATCACGTATCGTTGTCGTTTGACTTTTGTCACCTCAGAGTAATTTGTTTCATTTAGTGTGATACAATTCTCTTCATAATGTTTAAAAACGTTAATTTATACACAAATGCATGTTATGTCTCATTATACTTTTTTTAAACCTGTCCTGGTGGATCTTCTCGTAACCCATCCCATTTCTTCCCACCACATTCTTCCATTGGCTAAAAGTGTAAAACACTACTCATGCTAATACCTCTTTTGCAGACTGTAACAACTTGTCCAGTTGATCGACGCAAATTTAAGTTAATTCTTGTCAGGAATAATATAGGAGGACAGGTTATTCGTGTAGATCCAGTGGATCCAGTTTCTGTACAGTCATTTAGTGACAATGATGATGATCCCACATTTTGTCAGGTATGCATGAAATTTTAATGTTGTTTTTTAATATATATAATTTTTTCCCCCAAGTCAAGTAACCACACGTTCTCCACAGTAGATGCATTCTATTATCTTTTATTTTGTTTCTTATTGTTAATATTGTCTTTGTAGCACGTAATGTAGTTTAACATACCTTATTGTAGCTATGGTAAATAGAGTAGGCTCTTCTTGCCAGGTTTGTGTGTTATATGTGTTCTGTTTTATATGTGATAATTAACATTGAACAATTCTTGGGGTAATGATTTACTTAATTTACAGTTTGTAGATGATGTATGCTATGCATCTCTTTGGCAAGTAATGTAAATAATCTTTTGATACCACATATTCTACACTAAAGTGAAAATGATCTTTCAGTCTTCCTGAAGCATTAGCTTCCAATTGCGTAAATAAATTTTTGGTTCACAATAAAAACAAATAGAGATTATCCAATCTTAGAGGTTAAAAAACACAATTCTTCCAAAGAAACAAGTAAAAAGTCCCCTGTGATTTCATCAAAAAATAATAACCTCTATAAAACTTGTAATAAAATCTGAACAGTTACATGTATTTTTGTGGAATATGTTCCGAATTTTCCGTTTCATATTAAATCTGTTTACTTTTCTGACCAATAATAACTAGCTTTCTGCATATTAAATTTGGATTGGGGAGGGGGGGGGGGGGGAGGAGGAGGTGAAGGGAACCCAGGGAGTATATATTGCACAGTGCATGTACTGAGATTTTTCAGTGATAAAACATTGATTAATGTGTAATTATAAAAATTAAATGATTGCATAAATGTTGCCCAAAAAATGTTAGATGTAGTTCTTTTCTGCAACAAACAGATTTTATTTCTTTTGCAGTAGGATTCCTTCCTTGTGGTCTTTGGGGACAGATGTAGTCATAGGAGCTAAAAAAGTTAAATATCTTACTTTAGTTATGCTAATGTTATTTGTCCCCAGTCAGGTCTGTGGTTTCATTGTTTCTTGTATTCAGTAATATTTTATCAGTGATACTGAAAAGCTCTTTCTTCTGTGTTATAACAGTCCTCCTTTCATAAAATTAACAATTAATCATGAGGTCAAAATATTCAGTGCCATTCATGTATTTATTGTCTTCCAAAATGCCATTTTTCTAATGCTGTTGTGGGATATTGGAATCATGGTGTTTTCTGTTTGATGTCACTTATTAGTATAAATGCTTTCCTGGATAACATGTTTTAGTTCTTTAATCTCTCTTTTTCCCTCTTAACTTTTTGCACATTGGTATACATAAAACACAAGATAGTAATGTAGCTCAGAATTCTATAACATCAAGAATTTTTCTCAACTTTTTGGTGATACTGTTGAGGATGGTTGTGAATGTGCCTTCAGTTTACCACAACGTACACCATTTTGTGTGTACAGAAATTCAGTACATGCCTAATCAATAGATTGTTGAAATTAATTACCAAAGAGGAGTGTGAAGATAAATGTAACTTGATATTATCTGTTAAACAAAAACACCCAAAACAGACTGAAGTGTGTGTGTGTAAAGACATAAACCAGTCTTTGTTAGATGAATATCTTCTGGCAAAAATGTTGTAACCCCCAAAATTCAATTTTCTTAGGAAAGAAGAGAAACAAGTAAATGAACAAAATGTTTGTGAATGCTTATTCTGCCATTGTGATAATCAGTTTAAATGAGTTCATTAGTTACTAATGTGCAATAATTTTGACAATGTGAATTTTTAAAATCAAGATAAGAAAGATGATTGTTGGATTTCCATGCAAAAAAGTTGAAAGTCTAACAGAAGTAGCACAGTTTTGCAGGTTACAACGTTTACACCACTGTTTTATAGGTTTTATTCTTCATAAAAATTATGTAACAGAAACCATAATTGCAATTTGCATGACTAATTGTTAGAGCTTCCCATTCTTTAAAATAATTCACTGAACACTAGAACTGTTGTTACAAAATAATGTATTGGAAAAATTATGCATCACATTGTACTCCACTTTATCTTTAGGCTCTCATAAAAGGCTCGATATTTTTCAGAAATGTTTCTACGTGTCTTGCAGAGGAGCTTTCTTTTCTGCAGATGCAGACAGTGGTTCTCCATACAGTCGGCATAGGCTATTCAAGCTAATTACCACAGGCAGAAATGTAATGTTATTTGTACCCCTAGAAAGTTTTGCTAAGTGTGCAGGGTACTGAGGTTGCAAGTAGCTGTGATTCTTGTGACACTGAAGTACTGTTGGTGAGAAGGATGTCTTCCTTCAAACACAATAAACTATTATGCATTTCGGATACACACTCAGATCAATGAACTCTGCTTGCTGCAAGTGTCAGACCAAAATCAAGTTGTTTGGTCTTACAGCTGCTATTACCTGGACCCATTCAGATGGCTCATACACAAGATAATGATTCTTGTTTTTCGTAATTAATGTAAAATCTTGATTGCAAGGCAAAAAGCTGTCCTCGGTGATTAGAAATTTTTGCTCCACAGATTTGAAGTATTTGAAGGTCAGCAGAGATTGATCCAAAACAAAAGTTTTTCTGTTAATGTTGTGTCCCTTACATCAATGTGACCACAATACTAAAGTTCTTTCTTCACCCGATTTTAGTACTGAAAATTTAGGAGGCAAGAGGTAACGTGTGGTAATCCCTATCAGGCTACATCTGCAACACCTTATTGTCATGAATGTTATACATTGTTTGACTGTAGGTTGGCAGTTGACATTGATAGAATACTTGCAGAATGGTTAAGGGCAGAACAGTATAGCAGCTTCTGGAGGTCTATGCATATGACAACATAGCTTTTGTTTGTTTTAGTCTTCTCTGTATCATTCTGCAGCATTGAATATGGTGCTTCAATCCAGAAATGATACAGTTTGCTCTCTTCTTCAATATTCTTTTTTTCTGAAACTTCCTTGCAGATTAAAACTGTGTGCCCGATCGAGACTCGAACTCGGGACCTTTGCCTTTCGCGGGCAAGTGCTCTACCATCGAACTACCGAAGCACGACTCACGCCCAATACTCACAGCTTTACTTCTGTCAGTTTTTTCTGTTTCATTTTCACTATTAACTAACTGAAAGAACAGTATGTCACAATACCCACATGTGTTTGAATGTGGTAATCCAAAGCGTAAATTGTACTCTCCCCTGAAAATATCTTTGTATGCTCTTTCACTGCATTGTGCAATAGGATTCTCTTCTTTAAAGAGTTAGTAAAGATTATTAACATTCAAATCAGAACTCGGGCAGAGCTTTTCATTCTTATGTCTCAAGCAGTGGCTTTCTTGTTCTGGTAGCTTCTCAATGTGGTTTCTTATCAAATCCATCAGGTCATCCTACAGTTTGTTAAGATGATTCTCAATGTTTACCTCTTTTGTTTTCAAAGGGCATGTATGCCACATTTTATCTTCTTTTGGAGCATTTGCAGATGTATAGCACTGATTCTATATACCATGCACAAGGGTTTTTGATGTACATTAATTTGTTCTGTCTTTTTTTTTTTTTTTTTATCAGAAAGTACTTAAGTGTGCAGTGTATGCACAAAATGGCCTCCTGAGTCTTTCTGTGTTTGATATCTGTTATTCCAGTGCATGACGAAGTTAAATGTCTTGTTTGATTATTATATTCGAAATTGTAGAATTCTTCAAACTGCATTTTGTTATCCTCCAAACTTACACTTCTATTCTGGTATTTAGACTTATAGGTAGTAATTTGTAAAGATGGCAAAACATATTTATGAGAAAAGTTAATTATAATGCAGATGATGATAAAGGCTTAGTTACACATTAAAATATAAAGTATGTAATTAATCGTGTGAGTCTCCCACTAAACATTGACTTCATTTCGCTAGATTGGCCTACAACATTTTTGAACACACTTGTTGTGCAGGGATTCTTCCAGGTAGTGGTTTTTTGTTGAGAGTCACATATGATTACACTGAATTCCATATGTATTTCTACATACTCTTTGTCCATTTAGTATATTTAATTTTGCGTGTCCATTTATGTCTTTGTACATACTCTGAAGTAGCAACACATGACTTTTCTCGTCCATTGTTACAATGTTTGTGAATCCAACTGACCTGCAGCAAAATTACAATAAAAGAAAAAAAGACGTTCGTTGTATGTATTTGGCAACGTACCTTCATACCGTTATCAGGAGAAAGAAAACTGGCGTTCTACGGATTGGAGCGTGGAATGTCAGATCCCTTAATCGGGTAGGTTCGAAAATTTAAAAAGGGAAATGGATAGGTTGAAGTTAGATATAGTGGGAATTAGTGAAGTTCGGTAGCAGGAGGAACAAGACTTTTGGTCAGGTGAATACAGGGTAATAAATACAAAATCAAATAGTGGTAATGCAGGAGTAGGTTTAATAATGAATAGGAAAATAGGAATGCGGGTAAGCTACTACAAACAGCATAGTGAACGCATTATTGTGGCCAAGATAGATACGAAGCCCACACCTACTACAGTAGTACAAGTTTATATGCCAACTAGCTCTGCAGATGATGAAGAAATTGAAGAAATGTACGATGAAATAAAAGAAATTATTCAGATAGTGAAGGGAGACGAAAATTTAATAGTAATGGGTGACTGGAATTCGAGTGTAGGAAAAGGGAGAGAAGGAAACATAGTAGGTGAATATGGATTGGGGCTAAGAAATGAAAGAGGAAGCCGCCTAGTAGAATTTTGCACAGAGCACAACTTAATCATAGCTAACACTTGGTTTAAGAATCATGAAAGAAGGTTGTATACGTGGAAAAACCCTGGAGATACTAAAAGGTATCAGATAGATTATATAATGGTAAGACAGAGATTTAGGAACCAGGTTTTAAGTTGTAAGACATTTCCAGGGGCAGATGTGGACTCTGACCACAATCTATTGGTTATGACCTGTATATTAAAACTGAAGAAACTGCAAAAATGTGAGAAATTAAGGAGATGGGACCTGGATAAACTGAAAGAACCAGAGGTTGTACAGAGTTTCAGAGAGAGCATAAGGGAACAATTGACAGGAATAGGGGAAAGAAATACAGTAGAAGAAGAATGGGTAGCTCTGAGGGATGTAGTAGTGAAGGCAGCAGAGGATAAAGTAGGTACAAAGACGAGGGCTGCTAGAAATCCTTGGGTAACAGAAGAAATATTGAATTTAATTGATGAAAGGAGAAAATATAAAAATGCAGTAAATGAAGCAGGCAAAAAGGAATACAAACGTCTCAAAAATGAGATCGACAGGAAGTGCAAAATGGCTAAACAGGGATGGCTAGAGGACAAATGTAAGGATGTAGAAGCTTATCTCACTAGGGGTAAGATAGATACTGCCTACAGGAAAATTAAAGAGACCTTTGGAGAGAAGAGAACCACGTGTATGAATATCAAGAGCTCAGATGGCAAAGAAGGGAAGGCAGAAAGGTGGAAGGAGTATATAGAAGGTTTATACAAGGGCGATGTACTTGAGGACAATATTATGGAAATAGAAGAGGATGTAGGTGAAGACGAAATGGGAGATACGATACTGCGTGAAGAGTTTGACAGAGCACTGAAAGACCTGAGTCGAAACAAGGCCCCCGGAGTAGACAACATTCCATTAGAACTACTGACGGCCTTGGGAGAGCCAGTCATGACAAAACTCTACCAGCTGGTGAGCAAGATGTATGAGACAGGCGAAATACCCTCAGACTTCAAGAAGAATATAATAATTCCAATCCCAAAGAAAGCAGGTGCTGACAGATGTGAAAATTACCGAACTATCAGTTTAATAAGCCACGGCTGCAAAATACTAACGCGAATTCTTTACAGACGAATGGAAAAACTGGTAGATGCAGACCTCGGGGAGGATCAGTTTGGATTCCGTCGAAATGTTGGAACACGTGAGGCAATACTGACCTTACGACTTATCTTAGAAGAAAGATTAAGAAAAGGCAAACCTACGTTTCTAGCATTTGTAGACTTAGAGAAAGCTTTTGACAATGTTGACTGGAATACTCTTTTTCAAATTCTAAAGGTGGCAGGGGTAAAATACAGGGAGCGAAAGGCTATTTATAATTTGTACAGAAACCAGATGGTAGTAATAAGAGTTGAGGGGCATGAAAGGGAAGCAGTGGTTGGGAAAGGAGTGAGACAGGGTTGTAGCCTCTCCCCGATGTTATTCAATCTGTATATTGAGCAAGCAGTAAAGGAAACAAAAGAAAAATTTGGAGTAGGTATTAAAATTCATGGAGACGAAGTAAAAACTTTGAGGTTCGCCGATGACATTGTAATTCTGTCAGAGACGGCAAAGGACTTGGAAGAGCAGTTGAACGGAATGGACAGTGTCTTGAAAGGAGGATATAAGATGAACATTAACAAAAGCAAAACGAGGATAATGGAATGTAGTCAAATTAAATCGGGTGATGCTGAGGGAATTAGATTAGGAAATGAGACACTTAAAGTAGTAAAGGAGTTTTGCTATTTAGGAAGTAAAATAACTGATGATGGTCGAAGTAGAGAGGATATAAAATGTAGACTGGCAATGGCAAGGAAAGCGTTTCTGAAGGAGAGAAATTTGTTAACATCGAATATAGATTTATGTATCAGGAAGTCGTTTCTGAAAGTATTTGTTTGGAGTGTAGCCATGTATGGAAGTGAAACATGGACGATAACTAGTTTGGACAAGAAGAGAATAGAAGCTTTCGAAATGTGGTGCTACAGAAGAATACTGAAGATAAGGTGGATAGATCACGTAACTAATGAGGAGGTATTGAATAGGATTGGGGAGAAGAGAAGTTTGTGGCACAACTTGACTAGAAGAAGGGATCGGTTGGTAGGACATGTTTTGTGGCATCAAGGGATCACAAATTTAGCATTGGAAGGCAGCGTGGAGGGTAAAAATCGTAGAGGGAGACCGAGAGATGAGTACACTAAGCAGATTCAGAAGGATGTAGGTTGCAGTAGGTACTGGGAGATGAAGCAGCTTGCACAGGATAGAGTAGCATGGAGAGCTGCATCAAACCAGTCTCAGGACTGAAGACAACAACAACAACCTTCATACATTCTTCACTTTTACAATGTACAGTGTTTGTACGTGGAAACTCAGCGTTCTAGAGAAGTGAAGGTTACAGCGTTTTTGCCGGTGGGTATTCAGTTGAGGAATAACTTTTGGCAGAAAAAAATTGTTTTATTTTATGGCCAGTTCAATCACCGTTTTTGCCAGTTTTGGTGATGTTTAATGATTACTTATTTTACTTTTATCCTTTTTTCTTTGTATTCCAGTGTTAAGTTTTTTTTTAAATGTCCGTTATTTGCACTATATTTATTTAATATTACATATCACATTTATTTGCTCTACTAAAAAAATGTGGAAAAATGGCATGTTGTTGTCTATTTGCACATAGAAGCTTACTGTGTTCATTGCTACAACAGCAGATTGCCAAATTAACACACTTGAAAATGTTTGACATTGTTAGCATCAAAAATTGCTTTTCCACTAAACTCTGAAGAGAATTCCTAATATTGACATTACTGGTCTTGGCATAGCACATTAAGGGCTCTTGACATTGTCTCTATTGATGGGATTCATATTGCTTGTCCTAGGATTCATGCAAGAATGTAGGGCTGTGGACAGAGACTAAGGTGACTGTACAATTGTAAGAGCTGTCGATGTAGGCTGAAGGTGCAGTCTAGTTGTTTCAGTGTTCCTTCACCTCTTTAAAGTTCTTTTTTATTTAATGTAGTTTGTTTCATAACCACATTAGTGAAGCTTTCTTCAGGATTTTTAAACTTTGAATACAGTTTGAGTGAAGTTGGATATATTTTTAATAAAGGAAGTATGTGGCCACATTAATCAGCTCAGTAACATGTTCTTGAAAAACACAGCCTCCGAGTGAGTTGAATTTATGTTGGCATATGAAGGTGAATTTATGTGTGTGTTTGCTGAAAAGTAATGACTCCAAATTTTTTATTCTGTCCTTTATATCGGTTGAGATATTACATGTCATGCATATTACTCAGTTGACTTCCACACTTCACTGATGCAAGTTGTAACTCTCTGCCGCTAGATTGATCCAAATTGTAGCTTGTAACATGACAGTGTGTAATGTAACCATGTTGGTGTGTGAGAAACTGGAAGCATGAATTTGAACAGTTCATCCACACATGGAGCACCCTCTACGACAGCGCGACAATGCCAGACTGTACATTAGCACTGCGACATCTGGAACAATCGGATGCTTTGGGTTCACTGTCATCAATCACCCTCCTTACAGTCCCGATTTGGCCCCATCTGATTTTCATCTGTTTCCAAAACTTAAAGAACACCTTCAAGGACTTCACTTAAGTAGTGGTAAAGTATTGCAAGCAGGCGTGAGGTTGTGGCTCCATCAAAACAAAGTGAGACATTCTTCAATGATGCTATCAACAAACTGGTCTCTCATTGGGAGAAATGTGTTTGTCACCAAGGTGACTGTGGAAGAATTAATAAGTAGACATGAGAATAAAGATGTAGCATGTTAATAAAGTTTTTTTATTTAAAAAGCTTTAAGAGTTTTTCACATAAAATTTCGGAGGCATTACTTTTCAGCACACCCTTGCACATGTCTAATGTTTGCATTTGATAGTTGCCTTGTGTCATAACTGTGGAAGAATTGTAGTGTTTCTTAGAAGTGTGTCCCATCCTCTCACTCAGAAATTCCAAGTACAAATTTTTCTTCTTTCTGGTGGTCATAAAGGTAGTCTTTCATATTAATTATTGCAGTGTTCAGCTTCAAAAGTTCCTTGCAGTTGTATTCAATTTGGCTGCACATCACAGATTACTGTGCTGACTTCATGTATCTGTTCGAATAACTCAGAAAAACACAACTTGGTCAATCATCAAAATTATGTCATAAAATGTAATTAACAACTCAGCTGAACACCCAAAAGCACACATTGAGAGAACCTCAGAGATCACATCACGTCAACCACATCACATCACTTCCCTCTACGTGGAGGTGGAGGAGATATGCCACAGTGTATGGAAGTTGGATAAATTCTGCCACAAGGTGTTGAGATAAAGATGTTGTACCTGTGTTTGCCAGTATCAAAATATCCCATCAACAGACCAGCAACCAATAGGATCATGCACTGTGCAAGCCTACCTCAATGGAGACAGAGACAGACAGACACACACAGAGAGAGAGAGAGAGGGAGGGAGGGGGGGGGGGGGGGGTAGTGAGTTACATGCAGGCTACACACTATAAATTCATGGGCATGTTTTGACAACATACAAGCAGAGTCAGTGAGCAAATAACCCTTGAGAATGCTGCCAGGTTATGTCTTTGTCAATTGCCAATATGTCAACAGTGAGAGATGCAAATAAATTTAAACTTTGGTATGCAGAGTGTATCTGAAACACACACACACACACACACACACACACACACACACACTTCAAACACTAGCTCCGCCACCGATCCAAAGGTGACCATCAGAAGTTATTGATTGTGAATATTAATAACAGATGGACAAGGTAGCATTAACTCGGTCCCTGTTGTTTGATCAAGGAGGCAGCAGAAGTTCACGCATAGTTTAAGCAAAGCTTCCATCTCTATAAGGTCACTTGCTAATTAAAGACTACTGCTTCCTTGATAACACCAACATCAATATTTGGAAGCGCATTCCAGATTCTCCATGTTGTTATTTTCCATAGGATGCCAATACTGAGTCAACGTTCTGACGTAGCAGATTTGCTGGGCCACTGCATGTTTGATGCTTATACTCAATACGTCAGCCATGGTCCTGATGCTGTGACCAGTATATGCCATGCTATAACTGCAAGAAATATAATGAACCACTGCCTTATGCAAACCAAGATATCCCATATGGATGCTAGAAGGGCACTAATCTTAGATGTTCATCAGAAAACACATCATATTTCTGCAAAATACCACCAATCTTGTTAGAAATGCTATTTGTGTAAGGGAAAAAGGCCTTACACTATGGCGCCACCTTGTTATTCTCATCACTCAACTGTGCATTGTAACTCCACCTGTCTGTTCATAGAATAAAAAAAAGTGGAGATCACCACATGTCGAAATAGATTCATTAATTTAACACCGAACCCAACCTCAGTTAACCGTAATAAATTAGACAGAGGAACATGAGTGAAGGGAGAAACCACATCAAACATTACTAAAATATTGGAGTCATTCAAAGGCAGTCCATCTAATCAACATAAGAAATCTACGGAGATCTCTATGTAATGCACACACCGACCTACCGGTGGCGTTAGAGTAGCAAGGTGTTTGGCTACACAGTATGACGGACCACCAATATTACTGGTAATAGGTCCAAGATGGCCCCCTTCCGTTTGGATCTTGAGGAGGATACTCTGGATCAGATTGTAAATACTGCATCTGTCAAACATAATTCTTAAAATCTCTGAGCACGTGTTTATCTTCAATAATATAAAGCATATCTCCTCTACTGCAAGCTTTTTAGTTTCCATGTTTTTGGAGGAAGTATTATGGAGCAAAAATGGAAAAAAAGTCCAGTAAATATTGTCTCCAAAATTCATACTTCAAGGAATATAGACACTTCTTCTATAGAAGATAGATTTTTCACATTAGCAAAAATGAACACGTGCTCATAACGTTTAAGACATGCATGAAACCCATATTTACTGCATATTTTCTTCTCGTGTTTGTCCAAACTACCACTTCTGAAAGCTGCGTACACTACAATCTTATCAACAACAATACTAGGACACGTATTCCATCATCAGAGGTATTGCAACTATTTTCACTTATAACTTTTGATTTTGTGGTTTCTATACCAGGCCCCCATTGCTGTGATTGATACATTTACTCTTCTCCATCATACCTCAAAGTTTGTAGCATGATATCGAAATCACTCTGTAATAGACAGAGAGAACCCCACCAGGAAATTGCAACACCTATGACTAGTGTTTCAAAGAAATCAGTACTCAGATTGTGAAATTGACCAGGTGTTATAGTTAAAATTGGGAAAGTCTAAGACTGAGAAAGTGTTACTTGCCTTACGCTGGCACAATCTCCGGAAAGCTAAGTAGAATCCTATGGAAACGTGGCAACCATTACATTTTTATCAGTTCAACAAAAGTAAAAAGCCTTCTTTGTGACATTAAAAACAATCTCCAAAAGTCAGGTATGTATGACATTCTATGCGAATTTGACGTGTCTAACTTGTAGCAGACTATTAGAACAGTCAAGGCGAGAAACAAAGAATACTAGCGAGACGCGAATCTAAAATTGCCAATCAATCAGCTATAACTGAACACTTCTTCAAATATAAGTGTGAAATGGTAGTATAATGAGACCAGTATTGCGGTGCACACACACCAAGTTTTGAGGGCAGCATAATTGAGGAGTCTATCGAAAGATATATCTTGGAGCACCTGGGATGAAGGTTTCAATTTAAACAAGGCTTGTGCTCCAGCACTCAACTTATTAAAGATGTCACTGGCCATCCCCATCCACTCAAGCTCAGGAACACTGAGTGAGTGAGTGAGCGTTTCACAGAAAATCAGTGCTGGCTCTGAAAAACCAATGAGCATTGAAGAGTATATAAGACACCAGGAGTTGAGTGCCGGCTATAAATGGTGGTGCTCCATCACTACAGTTCAATCTGGTTGGAATCCAGGCAACAAGTGCACATAACAGCACAAGTCACAGCACCTAAGGAGTATGACTGCGTCAGTCAAAATATTGTGCATAAAAAGGAATCAAGAAATTGGCTACATATTAAAATGCACATAAGTAAACAGTCATACTGAGAAAACTTCAGAGATGCAATATAAAGGATGATTCTCATCTAACAGCAGAAAGTCTACCAAGTGTGGTTGGTTCACACTACATGCCAACAACTTTGTCATATCGCAAGAAATTAGTGTCAAGTTTATTTAACATTTGTCAAATGCCGGCAAACAGTTCTTTACATGGCAAACTAACTGCTATGACTGTGACTATTCACCTGACCAAGGTCGAATTTAAACATTAAATGATCACCAGTGATCAGTATTAGTCAGTTGCTGTGCTTAGAAGAGGAGGCCAGGCCCTACAACCCAGTGATTTCAACGAGCTTCTGTATACTGCACTGCTTGACAATTGCTTGGGAACAGAGACACTGTTGGACAGGAGTAATCACAGGCAATGATGGATGGTGTGAAATACAGTACACACATAATTAACACAGCTCAAAATCCCAACATAAAGGTCGATATCAGACTCTTAGTAAGGATTATCCGCACCTCAGGTACTAATGCACATATTATTTACACTGACTTGCAAACTTGAGATTTAGGGGGATATTATCCCACTCCTCTCTAAAGGCAGTTTTGAGTGCTTGTACAGTTCGGGGAAGGGGTGTTTGTGGGGAAATAATTGTGCCAAAAGCATACCAGGCATACTCTATAGGGTTTAGTTCCAAGGAGTAAGCAGGCCATTCCATACGTTCAACCTTTTAACTTTCAGTGTTTCCGACTCCTCAGAGGTCCTGTATTGGAGGTCGGGACGTACTGTACCCCTAAACAGACGAACGTGGTCCAGAATAATCTCCCTGCAACGCCACTGTGCTGTAAATATATCTCACGCAAAGATATGTGGCAGTGTTCGGCCATTGTGCGTAATGCCTGTCCACACAATAAACCGAGGCAATACCAATGACATTTATGAACATTCCGTGGTGTGTAACATATTCCTCTCTCTCCATACTAACTGACTAACTGGAGGCCAGAATTACGTGCCACAGTGAAGCTGGATTCATAGGAGAATGTTGCTCTGGACCACTGTCGCTGACGCTCTACACTAATGGACTCTATCTCAACGATGGCGTGGTTGAAGTGGGATGCATGTAACAGGCTATAGGACATGTGAACCTGTCTGATGTAATTGCTGTGAAATGTTTCTATTAGAGACGTGTACTGGTAGTGGTTGCAAGGTCTGCAGCAGGTGGACTGAGATGTGTCTCCGTTTTCCCCACTAGGTCTACGTATTGATCTTCTCGTGGTGTTAAGGTCCATATACGACTGCTAACATGCTTTTGTGTAGCATTGCCACCTTCAGTGGCCTTTTTTTTTTTTTATAGTGGGATGGTACTTTCGGGTGAACTCTTTACTGTGGTCACAATAGTAACACTTTGACTGGCTTCGAGCTTCCCAGCTGCTCATTCGCCATTCTAAGCAAGCAAATGATGTCTGTCAGACAGATTTCCATATGATGCAGAATGTGGAATAAATCTATTCCATAAGAACCTTCATCAAACACCATACTGGATGAACTGTCGTATGCATACAGAATGTTTAAGCAAAGGATTTTCTGCAGTTAACATGTCCTGCCACAATTAACATGTCCTGCCATCTACATTTCCTTTTATTGTCATCGGTCAGGTGTTCCGTAGTATTTGTTGGTTGATCCAAAACAATTGGCAGTTATTCCATAACAGTTGTCAAGCAGTAAGATGGGCCCACTCAAAAGTAAATTGTTTGAAAGGGTTCAGGTCACTGTGCTTCTGTATGTACAAGAGGTTAAATGTAATGAACAGGATTCATTGTTAAACAAGTAAACTATTAGAATGTCGAAACTAAGGAAATTGTATTGATACATAGCACTCTCATAACCTGACAGTTTTCAAGAAATTGAACTCGAGTATTGATTTTGATCTGTCTGGAGGAGGGTGCCACTTGCTAAAAATTAAAAAAAAAAAAAAAAAAAACCATTACAGTAAGTGCAGTTTGAACCCACCTGGACAGAAGTTGACTGAGATCCTAACATAGTCTTTATACCACTGAGCAATCACTACCTCAGAAAGTGCTTTCCTCCAAAAGTATATCTGCAACAAATTGAAAACACAAATTCTTTGATTCCTCAAAAACTATTAGGTTGTAGACGTGTTATGTATAATAAAAATTTCCATGTTTTCTAGTGTTTTAATGATTCCAGTTGTTCACTGTGCCCCGGTTATTGACCTTGTTTTTTTTCTCCGAAAATGGAAGTATGGTGACATTAATGGTTTCACAAGTGGTAGTTTACAGTGGTCCGTTACTAGTATGTCAAAGTTAATTGAAGTCAGTTGGTTGCAGGCTCTGTTTGCTCTTTATTGAATCAACATTTTTATGCAGAAATGGTGACAGTGCAAAATGTTACAACATTTTGTTACAAAAGTTCCATTTCATTCTGTATGAAGTAGTCAGATGTTGAATACAGTATAGAAAATTTCATTATTCTCTTAAATGGTGTACATAATATGTATTTCTTTTTAGAATTTATAAACAAAAATTTAAAAGTTGTCTGAAATGTTTATTTTCCCAATAGAATATAAATTATCACTGCACACAAATTCTCTTAATGTAATGTCATTTCAATAAAAGATGTTTCTTTGTTGAAGGTGTGCCACCAAAGAGACAGAGAGGACAGAATGTTACTTTGTGATTATTGTGATAGTGGGTTTCATCTGGAGTGCCTTAACCCACCCCTGGAGGCAGTTCCTGATGGCGATTGGTTCTGTTCTAGATGCCAATTGCTGGTAAAAATGCTCAAGTATTAATTCTTTTAGAAATTAAGTGAATTCAAAATATTAAATGACTTGGGCTGTATAAGCATTGTCATTCTTGTTTCTTACATTTTGACATTGACAGTTACATTTGGCTCTTTTTGCAGTTAACTTTTAGATACCACACATGGTCGCAATCACACACTTGTGATTATGTGACATTATACAAGATACTGTGCTGCATTATTGTATTTATTTTGTTAAGGACTGTAACAGTGTATCATATTAGAAAGCTTGGGACATCCGTGACATAATTCAGATCGTCACTTTGCCTGGATATTTATTTCCTCATACAGTGAAACCCTGCTTTTACACCTTTGAAGGAGCTTCAAAAAATAGTGCAAAATGTGGGAAAATGTAAAATTCTGGGAAATAACGTTTCAAGCTGTAAAAGCTATGTATAGGCTACCCTCTTGCATTTTCACACTTTATGTGTGATATATGTACATAACAGGCATCAAAAGATCTATCAGGGAGTTGTTTATTATCTAATAAAAACCACTGATGTAAGTGGAACTGATAACTGGAAAGTGAGAACATTTGACTCAGTTTCATACGTCATAATCGATGTCTTTGAAAGCTGTCATTCATTAATTAAATAATGAAATACTGCACTAGTTACCTTCTTTTTTTTTTTTTCAGAAGGCCACGTTCTGAGAATTTTTTCTAATTGGCAAGTGCAAATAATGTAGATAAGTATTTTGTGCTGTGTTTGCGTGTGTTGCTCTGCATCTCCCCTGTAGTCGTCTTTTTGAGGTTATCAGGTATTGTGGCTCTTCAGTTATGTAGACAACCACACACACACACACACACACACACACACACACACACACACACACACACACAAAATCTATCACTCACATTATAAAAAAAAAAATACCTAAATACAGCACTTGACAACAAGAATAAGTCCTCAAAACACATTTTGCTCAGCATGACAAAATTAGACAACTGATGCTGTGTTTGTTCTAAAAGTGTAAAAATATTTGAGCAGTGCAAAAGTGAATGACAGTGTCAACTAGCGCTACAAGTGGCCAAACGCCGATACACGCTAAATATGATTTGACAAAGGTGTCACGATGATCACAACAGTTACGAAAATGCATTTGCGCAGTAGAGACAGTTTGGCAACAGTTGTGATCGTTGATAATACTTTTATTCAAACGAACCTAGTTACTTCTATCAGCCACAATGCCAAATAGAGCTTGGGCAGCAGCGGGAGGTACTGCATGAATTGCTTCAATTGTTACACGTTTACCGGTTCAAAACAGCTACGTGTGGCGCTCTGGTGTAAAGAAACTTAACTACGTAATATTTATAAACACTACTGGATGACCAACATCATGCCAGCGTTATTTTTTTTCTCCAAGAACGCTTTTTCGTTAATGCATGAATCACGGGAAAATTGTAAATATGTTGACAGAAAGTCGGGTACAGATTAACATTTTGGACGTAGGAAATTTGACGGGAACAATAAAAAATGCTGTAAACGGCGGGAAAACGTTAATTCCAAGAATGTAAAAGTGGGGTTATACTGTATATCTTACATAAGTATGGTGAATAAAAATTGAAAATCTTTCTCATAATTGGTGAAAAGATCTTTCTTAACAGCATTGATAAGATGTTTAGTGTGATTTTGCTCAAACGTGGAAACATTCTTATTTTCACACTGGTCACCTTGTGAGTTTCATGTGTAGCCCACATATATGGTGCTTGAAAATTGTGTTTAGTATACACAACACAACTTTCAAATAACTGAAGGAGCACTTCTCCTTTGGCAGTTCATTCTCCTGTCCCATACTCTTCAAAGCAATGCCTTGTCTTTCTAGCTTATATAATTAATTTACCCACTCTTATTTTAAGCGGAAGTTTTTTCATCAAAGCGATTTGTATTTGAATCTGTATTTTTAAATGTAGTGTGTGCCTCAGAGTTTTAGCTGATGTCCTGCTAACCTCTTTGCTCTCACTTGTGTAGTCACGTCACACCAATCAACCAGGTTCTTAAACTTGTGCTGTTTGATTGAATATGAACCTAGGCCCTATTTGCACCCTAAGGAGGAATCATACCCCAAGACCAACGAGCCTTCTGACAACATGAATGCAACATATTTCAGTGCAGTCCCTCCTTCAGAATCTTCCATTAGTATTCTCATAATATAAATTAATGTTGCAGAGCCTGATGTAATAACAGTATGGCAGTAAATAAAGGAAGCAGTTCTAGTGTTTAGCCGAATAAGTTCCATGCCCAAGCACAAAGTTGTGGGGGACTTGAGTTGTATCTTTAAGAAAGCTCATCTACGGGTCATGCCATTCATGACATTAATATCCCGTGGAACCCACTTCAGTCATTAATGTCATGTCCTTACCAGTTTCTATAGTGTGAACAATGGTCAATGTGTAGCATTTGGAACAGTTAGTGTTGTTTCTAGACAGCTCTTCACAATTTTCAATGGAATTATTATGCTGGCTCCTCATTTCAATATCAGAAGGCTTCAGTAATGGCACAAAAAGTCTGATACCCAAAATTACAGTAAAACTCATTTTAATGAATCTCTGGGTATCCATTTTTACCTTTAAAGGGTGTTTTCATTAATTAATAGTTTAGTTCAAGTATTCTACAGTTAGCTTTAGTAAATCACAAAATATACATTAGTGCCACAAACATTTCACGGGACCCTATAGGCATTCATTTTAAAGTCACATATAAAATCAACAACTGTTTTATGAATTTAAAACTAATGGCACATACAAATGTGATTACACAAGGAGGAAAGATTCACAAATATTGGCATTTATTTCTTGGAAAATCAAAATGTAGTTTACCTGGACTAAGCAAGGTGACGCAGTGGTTAGCACACAGGACTCACATTCAGGGGGGCAATGGCTTAAATCTGCATCCAGCCATCCTCATTTAGATCTTCCAGGATTTCCCTAAAATTTGTTCCAGGCAAATTCTGAGATTATTCTTCTGGAAGGCACGTCCAATTTCCTTCTCTATTCTGGAAATATTCAGAGTTTGTGCTCTTATGACCACGATGTAGGCAGGACGTCAAATCCCGATCTTTTTTCCCCTCTTGCTGCCTGCATAGTGTACTAAAAAGAGTTATAGTTCACTGATAGTGGCAAGAACTGACTCATCTACATAGTTTGTGTGATAAAGTTCTTGATTATCAGCAACAAAAGTTAGTATAGGTGAATCCTTTGACTCTTCCTCTTCATCATATTCATCAGAACCTTCATCCAGTTCTACTTGGTTGTTTACTAAAGTATCACACAGTTCATTTATACATGTCTTGTGTGCAGAAGGCAGGATGTCATCACAACAAATGCTTCAAGACCTGCAATGTCACTCGTGCTGGAATATCTGTGACAGCATTCCATTCTTCTTTAGGAAAATCATCTTCAACTTCTGCAGCAACTAATACTGACTACTGGAAACAAATGTTTGTAAACAGTTTAACACAATCAGTTATGTTGCAGCATTCTAGGCAGCAACAAACATATGCATAGCCTGTAAAATGTTTGTTCTCATTACAGCCTTTATTTTAAGCAATGAATTAATTTTGCATAACAGGCATTCAGTATTTAGCTTTCACAGAATGGTGTGTACCCAGGTCTAGAGGCTGCGGATGACTTGTGCAATACACAGGAAGATACACAACATTAACATTTCTTATGAATGCCACTACCTTGGAGTGTGCAGGGAGCCAGTTAATAATAAGAATGAGCTTTCTGTGCCTGTCTAGGTATCTAAACTCTCAAAAAAACTTTATAAAAATTTCAGCTATTATCCATGCATCACTATTACAATCATTGGTGCACGGTTGTGTTTTTATGTTTATGAAACACATGGGTGCTTTAAATTTTCCAATTATTAATAGAGATAAGTTTCAGTGCCACAGCTATTAATTACAGCAATGCAATTACTCTTTGTTTTCTGTTACTGTCCCTGTAACATAACAGAATATGTTGTTGAGGGACATAAGTTATAAAAGACACCAGTTGCATCAGCATTGAATATGGTCCTGGGCTGATATGCATGTATCAGCTGTGGTAAAATTTTCTACTTCTAATGTTCAACACTTTCCACATCTACTGCATCACTTTCCCCATTTAAATTTTGGTAAGAGAGAGAGTATGATTGTTGAAGTGGGGTTATAATCTTTTCTGAAGTGACCCAGCCAGTCATTTGGTGCGCAGAATATTCAATCCCGAGCTTCAGGATGATTTCTTGGGCCTTCTTTTGCAATAAATTGATACCTATAGGAATGTTTGTACTTCTCATTTCATAATGGATGGGTGGTTTCTAAGCACTTAAACTATGAAGCATCACTTTTCTTCCCTATGAAGCATCACTTTTCTTCCTATTTATTGCAGAAAAACTGAGTTTCAGCAGTCGGGAAGGCCTCCTGTGGCAAATCCTGTTTCTTTGCCATGTCAGAGAGTGTAACACTACACTTGTGTGAGATATCATTAATAATCATCAGCTTCTGCTGAATCTTACGCTTTCGCCTTTTGCTAGGTGTAACTACTCAAAACTTAGGCACTTTTCAAAATATAGAATCCAATGCTTTGGTAAACAATATAAGATTACTTTGCGCATGTTTGGGGCTGATGGTGTCTTCTTCTGTGATGTAAAATGACATGACGTACAAGCAGAAATCAACACTTCAATGTTCGCATTTTCATTGGTTTGTTATCTTTCTCCATTTAGACATTATTGTGCAAAAGAAAAATGATGGAAATTTTAACTCAACTTCCCATCTTAGTTCTAATAAGAAAGTCCCACATTTTAAGCCTAAAAGTGGAAAGACTTCATGTCCTAATGATTTTAAAAATGTAACTATAGTATCTGGTGACATAAATTGACTCGAGACCATCAACTGATCAATGTACTAATTGGGAGGCAGTTTGAAATTAACCAAAAACTGTGGCCTACCTATTGACAACAAGATTGAATTGTGAGTTACTAACATCACACTGTTAGCAATATACTGTAACTCATTCAAGAAATGAAAGGAAAAGCCACAAACTCTTGGCTTAAGTCTCGTGTTAGGAATTTTGGGTTAACAGTGTGCAAACTGATAAATATTTATTCCTCAAAATAAATATTTTTGTTAAAGCAGATTCTAATAGAACCAGACTAAAGTAACATTGTCCTTATGGTAGTTCCACATGGACAGATGCAGATATTTGTTGAAAGTGGGCATTCCTTCAAAGTAGGTTTGCTTGTATGGGATTTTACTGTACATTAATTGCTGACATGCATCACACATCTATTTACCATCGGGGATTGAAGTCATTTAAGTTCTGATTGCTGTTCACGGTGCAGAGAGAAATAAACACTGCGCTATGCTCTAAATGGTATTTGGATAATGTTATTGCATATTTACGTGTGCTATCTTATGTAGGAAATTCTGTGTCAAGTCTTTTACACAAGAAGTGAGCTGAAATAAGTATTTTGGTCTCTCAACTTCTCTCATCATGATCGGTTAATGGTGTGCTTTCGAGTATACAGCTGAGTTGTTATTCTCTATATACATAAATGATCTGATGGAGAGGGTGAGCAGCAGTCTGTGGGTCTTAGCTGATGGCACTGTGGTGTACAGGCGAGTGTTGTCATTGAGTGAATGCAGGAGGATACAAGATGATGTAGACAAAAGTTTTAGTTGATGTGGTGAATGGCATCTTGCTCCAAATGTAAAAAAAAAAAAAAAAAAAAAAAAAAAAAAAAAAAAAAAAAAAAAAATGTAATTTAATGCAGACTGATAGGAAAAAACAATCTCTTACGTTCGAATTCAGTGTTAGTAATGAGCTGCTTGACACAGTCACATCAATTAAATATTGAGGCTTAACACTGCAAATTGATAGGAAATGGACATGTGAGGATTGTAGTAATGTAAAAAAAAATGTAATTTAATGCAGATGATAGGAAAAAACAATCTCTTATGTTCGAATACAGTGTCAGTAATGAGCTGCTTGACACAGTCACATCAATTAAAAATTGAGGTGTAACACTGCAAATCAATAGGGAATGGACATGTGAGGATTGTAGTGAGGAAGGTGAATGGTTGACTTAAGTTTATTGGGAGAGTCTTAGGAACATATGGGTCATTTGCAAATGAGATCATGTACAGAATGCTAGTGTGACCCATTCTTCAATACTGCTAAAGTGTCTTGGGTTTCTACCTGGTCGGATTAAAGGAAGACGTGAAAGCAATTCAGAAGCAGACTGCTAAATTTGTAACTGCTAGGTTCATTCAGCGCGTATTATGGAGTTGCTTTGTGAACTAAAATGGGAATTCCTGGAGAGATGATGACATTCTTTTCATGAGACACTATTTTAAAAATTTAGAAAACCAACATTTGAATTTGATTGCAGAACAATTTTACTGCTGCCAACATATATTTAGCATAATGACCACAAAGATAAGAGAAATTATGGTTTATACAGAAGCATATAGACAGTCCCCAACCCCCTTTGCTCTGTTTGTGAGTGGAAGAGGGAAGGAAATGACAAGTAGTGGTACAGGGAACCCTCCGCCATGCACCATATGGTGGAGTATGTATATAGATGTAAATTTAGATGTTTTTATTCCATTTTATGCACAATATTTTGGTGACTGATCAAGTCGTCATCTTCAGGTGCTACAAGCTGCGTTATGCCTATTTACTGCCTGGACTCCAACAAGATTATGATGTATTTATTGTTGATGTTATGCTGCTATTTGTAGCTGAATTCGACTCCCAGTGCCTTTGATGCCCGTCTGTTTTTCAGAGCCGGTGTCATTGTGTTGCGAAATGCTCAGTCTGCCAGTGTTTTCTAGCTTAGGTGGATGAAATGGCCAGTGAGAACTTAATTAGCTTTGTTTAAATTGACATCTCCATCATGTTTGATTAGGTTCTTCTCTTTGTAGCAGGTGGTGTGAGTTGAATTGTGCTATAAACAGCATTTCAATGCCAGCACTAGTTCACAGTGTGTTTAGAGTTCAGACTGTGAGTACACATAACAACACAGCTCTCAGCACGTAGAGAAGACAGCTGTGTTGGTTGTTGAAATAATGTTCATAAAATGGAATGAACAGCTCAGCAGTATAGCGAAAAGCACGCCATTATATAAGAATTACTTGTGAAATCTATTTAAACATTCCAGAAATTGTATTTACTTGAATATATATTGTCTATTGCACTATGATCTCAAAACTGCCACTCATACACCCATATTTGGACACCTGTAGGCAGTTTTGTGCCATTTCCAACTGTCTGTCTGTCTGTTTGCTGGAATAAGAGACACAAGGCTTAAGTTATGAAACTCTTACAGTAATTTTATATTTTATTCTACATAGCCAGTACAAGTTTGTTAGAATCCCCAGATATGTCAAAGACCAGAACTGCAAGGTTTTAGTATCAATGTCATTTTGCAACCTTAGAAACTAATATCTTTTTCAGTCATCCATGTAGGTCATTTGATTACTGACAGACTGTTTCTTCAGCTTCTAATTAAGGTTTCATTCATCAACAGTTTTAAAAGACTGGAGTTAGGTCCACCACTGTGTGAGTTTATAGTGTCTGCTTTTAAGCTGGACATCACGGATTATGACAAAAGATGCTGAGTGGATCTTAGTTCATTCTTCCCATGGAGGAAAACTCTGAGTAAACCATAATTTACCTGCTGCAGTAACACACACAAACAGCTCAACTGTGAAGGTAGACAATATATTCTGGGAAAGATGCGAGGGGAAATGCTACTCCAAATTTTGTTTTCATTGGTGAACTGTAACGCATTCTTCAGTGCCAACTTTTGCATTCCACATTTTCACCGAACAGATTTATTCCATAATTATTCTGTAGCCACCCGTTGCATATGAGATTGTTCCATATTTCAACAAAGCCTTTGGAATTAAAAAGTGTTATCACCAGTTTAATTTTAAGAAGCTTAATTGAACTTTCAACTTACATAACACAAAAAAATTTGTCACTAGGTATTTTTAAATTAGGTGTTATCACAGAGTAGAAGGTTATATGTGGTCAGTATCAGAAGATAGGGCAGCTTATATTCTGTTTCAGGGCACATCTTGATGCGTCGTATATAATATCCGCGCTGTTGAGACACTTTATAAAGATGGTTGTAGCTTTGATTTAACGTATTTACCCGATTATAAGACAAGGTTTTTTCCCAGATTTGTCATTCGAAAATTGCAGGGTTGTCTTATATTTGCAGATTAAAACTATTGACATTTAGAGATGAAGCTTTGGCTATTGAGATCACATGCAGGTTTATTTTGAAGAATTCGGAAGGTAGTGCTCAACAAACAAAAATTGCACTCCAACAGGATAGAGATTTCCTGATACGCCAAAGCGCTCAGTACAGTGTTGACATTGCTCGAATAATCAGGTGATATTGACTCGCGTGGTGCTAGTGAAAGAGAAACTATGAACTAGCCATTATGGCAGTCTATTTCTCTCATTAAAATTTGACATTTTTGTAAAACGTGGAAGGAAACAGCATTAAATTCTGTCGTCTTACAAACTGTTATAGTATTTGTACAGATTTGCAATAAAAAGTTTTCATTCATGTACGGATACGGATTTTTAAGTAAATGTAACATTCAAAAACGGAAATTTTGTCTTTCGAAAAACATTTGTTTATTCAGAACCCAGAGCAGTATTTTATTTGGTTATGGGAGACTGTAATGATTTGCTAAGTGGATTTCAAATGAGAAATTCGGTCGCTGTTTGCATATTATAATACCAAGTAAAAATGTTACCAAATTTTAATCAACTTTAGAACATGATGATAAGTAGTTGAAACAAGAAGGAAAATTAATCCAGAATGAAATGTCTAACAAAGAAAATAAATCATATTAAACTGACTGTAATTGTTACTGTGACAGTACATTAAAATGGTAAGCCCCATTGTGGAGGTAGTACCAACAGACGTCACTATATTGCAGGATGAGGGAAAGTTGTAGTTGGTGTTGCTATGTATAACTTGCACACTAGAAAATATTGCAGGTCTGTTTTTCACAGTTGTTCAAGCTGAGCAATACGGAAGGGGAACAGTGACACCTGCCTGCCTGAGAGCTGTATAAGATGATTGTATGATTGTGGGTAGGGGAGCAGTGAGTGAGCAGCAAAATTTTGTCGTGTTGCCAACTGTGGGAAGCTGTACCATGTACTTTGACTTTCTGTGAACAACTACCATGTTTAAACTGCAGTTTGCCTGAATCCATTTGTATTGAGAATCAAATTGTCTTTAAAATTGAAGAAGTACTCAACATTAGTATTCATTTCTGCAGGAGGCGGCAAAAGTCTTGATAGGGTCCAGTGGCATACTTACATGTTTCTTGCTGCTGAGTTGTCAATGCTCGCTGTGGCGTATGACAGGAACAAAAGGGAGTATGTCAGTTGCTGGTTCTGTGCAGATTAGAGATCGGCAGGCATGCGATGTGTTTGGAAGCGAGAGACATTGTAACATTCTCACTTCTGTATAGAAGTGAATTCTGATTTGTATTCAGATAAAAACAGCTGAATTCTCAGGTCTCACCATAACCACCACCTCAGAAATCACAACACATTTGGGAGAAACAGCCAGATATTTGTGACAATGAAGATATAAATTTCACAGCTGTGCTATTAGGAGGATGATAAATTAACAGTGATACCACAGACATCAGGGTTAGTAAGCAAAAAAGTTAGAAAAGAAAACAATCCAAAAAATTAATTTAAACTTTTCTTTTCCTTTATTTTATTTCTCCTAATATTATCAAAATGTACACAATCAATAAATGGCAAAAAGTTTAGAATAGGTGTAATGTTAACTTTTTGGCAGATGCTCATTCAATAAAACAGTTTGTAATTTTGATTTACCAGAATATGTTAAAAGTAAATTTTTCTACAGGAGCCTCTTAAAAAAGGGGGGTTGTCTAATATTCAGAGTCGTCTTATACTCGGGTAAAAACGATAATCTCGTAACATTATTGTTTGTTCGTATTACAAGTGTGTAGTATGTTTTGTTCTGTGTTACACTTCTATGTGATGTAGTCTACCCACGAATCTATATATTGACACTTCAGTTAAATCTCTAGTGTGAGTAACTTTGATTATAAAGCCCTCTAAACTCTACTGAATTTACAGTCTGAAATGAATTTTACTGAAATTGTTTGCAGGATACAAGAAATACTGAACAAAATCAGGGTAGAGTCACCTGGGTGAGAGTGCCGACTTTCCCAGTTGGTCTAGGAGGACGCCGTGTTCAGTGCGTAAGGTTGCCACCAGTAAACCGACAAGTGTGTACTATCTTCCCTCTTTGTTACTGCGCTTGATATATTAGTCTGGCATTTTTGTGCAATATCTTTTGTGAAGCTTTTTGGCAGATTAAAACTGTAATCTGAATTGGCACACTAACTCAGAAACTTGATTTTGAGGGTGATGCTACCACCAGTTGAACTAGTCAGGCACTATTTATAACTCACCCTCACACTTTCACTTCTGCCAGTACCTGTATTTTACTTCCAGACTTCACAGAAGCTCCCCCTGCATATTTCGCTGGACTAGAGCTCCTGGAAGAAAGAATATCCCAGAGAAATGGTTTAGCCACAGCTTTGTAAATTTTTTTCCAGAATGAATCTTTCACTTTGTGGTGGGGCGTGCACCATCTGGAAACTTCTTTGCAGATTAAAACTGCATAGTGGTCTGGGATTTGATACAAAAGTGTGTGTGTATATATGTGTGTGTGTGTGTGTGTGTGTGTGTGTGTGTGTGTGTGTGTGTGTGTGTGTGTAATCTGTAAGGCAGGAGAGAGGAAATGGCAGAAGTGAAACTGTGAGGGCAGGTTGTGAGTCCTGCTTAAATAGCCCAGTCGGTGAGTTACCTGTGATGGATAGGTATCTGGGTTCGCTTCTCGGTCCAACACAAAGTTTTAATCTGCTAGGAAATTTCAAAAAAGCGAACACTCCTTTGATGGTGTGAAAGATTCATTTTGGAAATGTCCTCTGTAATACATGTTAATTACCTAACTGTGGAACACTGCATGCTCAAGAAAGTTTGAAAACATATCCAAAAATTGAAAATAGAGTTTGTTTTTTTTTACTTTGGGCGGAATGAGAGCAAACTTACCCTACAGGTGGGCTTGTCTTTTCTTATGCAATTGATGGTTGCAGTTAAAAGATATGGGAGTTATTATCGATTATTTCATTTTGGCCATTGTTTTGATGAACAATGCTGCAAACAATTTAAATTGAAATATGACCAAACAGTAAGTCATTACAATATTTCTGACCTCACACTATTCACTGAGGTTCAAAGGAAAATAACACAAAAATGACAGAAAAAGCAGAAGCAGTCCATTTGGCTCCTACATTTTAGTAATAGAAGAAAATTCACTATGCATTCTGAAATGTATACTGAAATATCATATTGATAGTGAATTTCCTGAGGGGGAAATCTTATATTTTTATTTTGGTATACTAAAATTAGCTGTAGAAAGTAACTGTCACAATTTTTAATTCAATTGCAGTGTGCTATTGACATTAGAACACACAGGGGCAGACTGAGTAATACCGTTATAATCATTTAACAAATCTAATTTTTTACTTTCTGCAATTTATAGCAAAACCTTTAGGAGAAGTTTCCAGTCTGAAATATCACAGGTGTTCTGAAGCAGCTTTAATTACTACTTGAGATGACATATATAATGAATTTAATACTAAATTCAAATTTCTTGTGCAATATGTTTGTATCCTGTTTTAAAACGTCATCCCAACATTATTAGACGTCTTACTGGAAATTCATTATAGAATTCCAGAAATACTGTGAATGTTAGAATATGCTCAAGGGAGTAGCAGAGGATTTTTAAAATATCTAGAACAGTAAACATAAAAAAGTACACTTCTAAATAACATTCCAACACACCAAGATTATTTTATGTCTGAAAGATGCAGTATTAGTCATACTCACACAGAGCTTCATTTGTAGAAGACAGGTGGTAATCCTGCTTCAGCCTATGGCCAGTTTAGGGAGTGTTAAGTGTATGCACCCTTTTAACAGTGCCAGAATTGGAATTGCAGACATTGGATGTGTTTCTTCATCTTTCTGGTACTGAATTGTTAAAAAAATACGTATCATGAATTGATGGTTGAGTATATATAATGAAATAAGTATGGAATGTTGTAAGACAGACAGTAAACCCTTTGCACTCGGTAATGCAAATACAATGCGTCTCTGTGTTCTTTATTTAAATCACTGGCAGCAAGTGCGAGTCTCTTTGTAGAAACAACGAGGACACTGACCAACAGTTAGGTATACATTAAAATAAAAGGTATGCTTTCATTCAAACATGTTTACGTGAGCATTACAACACGACAGTTTCCATTGTGCGATATTTCTTGAAACTTTTCAGGGTAAATCATTTCCATTGCCATTTCACTCTAATTGTTTGCAAATGAATCACTGTTATCATCAAAAACGTTGTCGCTCTTGTTTTGCTTAACCATTCCTCTAAAAGCTGTACTATTTCTTCCCCAGAAATGACTGGGCTTGAAGAACTAGTTATTTCACACCTTTACTGACTTGAACGTAATAATTGCAACATTTCTCTCAAAGTCAAATGAGACTCAACATTGGAGTGGAAAACAAAATTCACAGTGTTGAGTGTCACTTGCCTTTGAAGTGGAGAAGGTTTAAGGATGTGACATGATTTTTATTAAGAGAATGGAGAAAATTTGTTGTGATATTTGTTATGTAACAGATATGTTTTATAAGTAGCCTTTTCGCCGTGGCTTCACTCGCGTATATGTTTGACACATATATTGAACAAACCACCTTCTCCCGCTCTCAGAGTCCACCTCTTCCTCCCTCTGTCTATCCACCTCATCCTCCCAGCTTTATCGGTATGTCTCTTCCTCCCCACACACACTCTGTTTCTTCATCTCCTTTTTATCTCTGTCCATTTATTCCACCCATCCTCATCCCCTTCTCTCTCTCTCTCTCCGATCTGCACACTACCCTTATACACCTTCCACTGAATCTCCCCCTTCTCTCCTCTCTCTGTCCATTTTTCCTCCCCTCACTCTGTCCATCTCATCCTCTATCCATTTCAACCTGTCCGCAGCCATGCTCATTGGCACGTGTAGCTCGTGCAACACAGTTCAATAAATCAGGCTGGAACTACTTCCACAACGTGCCTGTCATGCCAGGCAGCCTATATATCAATTTCCAGAATACCGTTTCTTGCATAGGCTGCCCTGCAAAGCAGATTGATTTGGCAGACCAGTACTGTTCTGAAGCAACATGCCTGTCTTGCAGGGCAGCCCATACTCCAGGTACTGTGAAAAACATGTTTTTGCCTTTATCTCCACTCTTATTGGAGCTAGGAGGTTATAAAACAAGGTCCGATACTCATGAGACCTTTTGTTCCTGTGCCAAATTTGGTTGCAATTGATTCAGTGGTTATCTCCAGACAGAATGGCTATAATAGCAGTTACACATAAGTCTACATTTTAAATTAGAAAAATATCATCAGAATGTGGGATTTTGTTTGTTTATTGTCACATTTACGTGTCGTAGACATTTGACTCTGTGTACCATAACTTTCAGCTTAGTTATTATGTGATATCTTTTACAGTACTTGAATGGTCCCTTTTGCAATATTTGTATAATCAGTAAATTGTGTAGCATCAGAAAGAGGTTAACTTTTTCTTCTGTGTACATTTTGATCAGAATTTGTAAAGAGCATAGTGTGAACATTTTAACACTTAGGCACCGACGCACGTAAAAATATGGGTGTGCGCGGCCAGCTCGAAAGTCCGGCGCCCGTAATTTTACGGGCGCGTGTTCTTGTTCTTCCCCTTCTTTCCTTTGTCTGTTCTTATGGCTCCCGCTTGTCTGGGAGGCACTGCATGGACTGTAGTTCGAGTATTGGTCACTAGATGGTGCGGACATGCTGTAGAATGGTGTGCTTCCCTTTTTATTTGTCGGCTTTTGTGAGAGGTAATTTTTCCTGCGCGGTCTCAGTAATGTCAACATGGTGAAGTGTGGATTGATGGACGAAGAAATTGTTCGCGAGTTATACCGTGATTTAGAAGAAAGTGATGTTGATTTGTCAGAGGAAGATATAGTAGAGGACTCTGATGATGATGATGATGATGATGATGATGTGGACTATGTTCAAGAAGTAGTTTCTGGCAGTTCAGGTAAAGAATTCTGACAACAAAACACGTATAATTTTTGTTCAGATTTTCACTGAAAAAACTCTCAGTGCGTAATTATGATTTTATTTGCAAATACTACTCTTCTGATAGATCCAGAAGAGGAGAGCAGGTGTCAAAGCACTTCATCAGCAAGTAATCCCGTCAATATTGTGCCTGAAGAACGAGCGAGACTGACGGCGAGGGGGAAGCCGAGACCTGCGCGCTGCACCAATTCTGAGGAAGATTGGATGACTACTGATCGTGCACCAGATATCGATCTATTGTCAGGACAATCCAGAATACACAATGTTGTCAGTTTAGACCAAAACAGTGCACCTCTAGAATTTTTTTCATGTTTCCTGACAGACAGTGTGATGAAACATATAAAGAAATAAACTAATCTGTATGCTCAACAATGCATCAGGAAATTACGAAGCACAAACTCCCTTTCACCCACTTGCTCATTATCAAAGTGGAAAGGAGTTACACGTATGGAAATAAGGAAGTTTCTGGCAATTGTAGCCCATATGTGTGTAAGTGTGAGGCCTCGTATACAAGAGCACTGGTCCAAGAACCCTGTTGTGTCGTGTAATTTCTGTCCAAACATCTTGAGGCGTGACAAATTTCTTTCTATTTTGAGAAACTTCCACATTAGTGATAATTCCTTAGCTAAGAGGAAAGGAGAAACTGGCTATAACCCACTGCACAAGGTGAGACCCCTCCTAGATAATGTGTGTGCTAATTTCCAGTGTGCGTATACACCATCTCAAAAAACGACAATAGATGAAGGCATGTGTAAATTTCGAGGTTGTGTGTATTTCAAACAGTACATGCGACAAAAACCAAATAAATACGGTATGGAACTGTACATGTTATCCGAATCTGACACAGGTTACATCTGGAATTTCTCTGTTTATGCGGGTGAAAGGTCTGACACAGTGACTATGGTAAAGACATTGCTTGCAAATCTGTCAGGGAAAGGCTACACTTTGTTTATGGACAGATTCTACCCAAGTCCAATACTTGCTTCAGAACTGGAAGGTGCAAAAACTGCTCTTGTGGGAACAACAAGAAAATCTCGGCAGGGATTCCCACGTGCTATAAAAGATTCGAACCTTCAGCGAGGTGAACTTATTTTCAGGCATAAAGGAAATATGTTAGCACTGTGTTGGAAGGACAAAAGAAATGTGCATATGATAAGTACAAGGCACACTGCTGAGATGGTCACTTTCACTGATCAGAGAGGAAGAGAGAAGTCAGAGCCAGCCTATGTAGTGGACTACAATAAAAACAAGTTTGATGTTGACTTATCAGATCAGCGATTGTCATACGGCGCATTTGAACATAGACCTGTGAAGTGGTGGAGAAAGTTGGCATTCCATGTTATACTAATGGTGATAGTAAATTCCTGCATATTTTACAATAAGGTTACTGGAAAATGCCTCACATCTCACTTCATGACAGTTATCTGTGCAGATCTTGCTCAAAGCAAAGATCTTGAACCCCGACCTGGTCCATCTGGACTCTCAAGACTATCAACTGGAAATCATTTCCTGGAAAAAATTGAGACAGAAGTAGGTAAGAAACAAAAACAGTGTGTAGTGTGTTCTCTGAGAGGAAAAAAACTTAATTGAAAAGTGTGGCAAAAAGACACAAGCTACCAGTGTAGTGAATGTAAAGTAGCAATGTGCAAAATGCCGTGCTTCAAAATTTACCACACAAAGAGCAAAATTGCACCCTAAAATAGTTACAGGAGGTTACTGTAGATAAGACATACTGTATCCATCATAATTACAATTTTTGTGTAAAATAAAAAAAAAATCTTCTAGAAAATACTTTATTCATGTTGTGCCTTTGAAAATGGTTTTACTTCCATTGTCAGCTTGAGTCCTGTAGTACACCAACTGACGCTGACATCCTGGAAAGAGAAAACAACCAAAATTGAAGTATTTTGTCAAAGAGTTATAAAAATAGGGAGAAAAATGAATTTGTAAATATTCTACAATAATCTACATGTGTGGCTTATAATATCGTCAAATTTGTAATAACCAAATTTGTAGCAACATTTTAACAGGGTGTCCACGACCCGAGAGATCCGGGAAAAACCCTGGAATTTTTTCGTCTAGAAGAAAACCGGGAATTTTTCATTGGTTTTGTTCTCAGTTAAATTTTTGTAATTTTGAATGGTAAGAACCAATACTCTAACAAAGGACATTACTGTATCCTGCTATTGCAGAATAATACTGCAACAATAAAACATGAACGAGAGGAAAAACTAAAATAAAGCTTAAATTGCAAAGGAAATGCTTCATATACAACAACAACAACAAAACAGTGCTCATACGAGCGTCTGCCAACAGCAAAATTTGTCAAAGGCTTTAGGAAGACTATGCAATGCTTCGTAACAACAAATTGCCTCTGATGAGCATGACGTCACAACTGTTAACATTAGATTTGTTTTAGCAGTTACGAGTGGGATTGTGCATATGCACAATTGAGTGGTATCTTCTTCCGCTGCTGGCTACAGAACGTGGCTGTTGACTGTGTAAGTAGTCGCAGCAAAAAAAAAAAAGGGGGGGGTTGCAGCTAGGTGCTACCGGGAAAAAATTTACTGGTGCACCCAAGCTGCCAGAGTGCACAGCAGCCCTGGATCTATGAGTGGGGGGGGGGGGGGGGGGGAGGGGTGTGGACAATTTATATTCTTGAGGAAAAGACCTTGTTTCACAAAGCGCTTAGCATCCAGCGCACGTTGTTCTATCGATTATTTATATGGCTTTGAAATGTGTCCCTGTCGGTTTTTTGAACATTGTTGAATACATTCTAAGTTGTTTTATGAATGAATCATAAGTTGATTTGTGAATACTTGCATCGTGTACGTGATGTCTCTGTCAGTGAAATCCTCGTCACATCTAGAAACAAACTTACCTGCAGACAAAAGGGTTTATACAAGCTGAGCAGAGTAGAGCCGAACGAAAGAAAGCCAACCACTGTCTGATTATGTGGTTGATAAGGTTTATGAATGATGAGCGTTGTTATGGTTACTAGCACAATCCATAGATTCAGACTACCAGAGTGTGAATAAATGACTAACAGGAATAACAGGTAAGAAAGATTACATATTATCTTCTCAGTGTAGTCAAGAAAATAAAGTTTTGACAGAAAATTTTTGGCCAGATCGCTATACTAGCAAGGGCTATTTGTAAAGTCTCCGGTTTAAGCCGCTTTAAGGTCTATTCTAGAAGTAGCACGGAAAACGCGTTGTACAAATACGTAACAATGCCTAACCGGAGAATAATCGCGGAATAAACTGGTGATTCTGGTAGAGTTAGTGAAGTTAACCGGCGAATAAGCTTTGACATTTGTAGGAATAAATATAGAATTAGTGATGACAACATTGTTTGTTAGAACGAGGCAGGAGAAGAAACGGTGACATCACTTAAATTATGGAAGAATACGACGATTCCAGATTTATATAAAAATTTCACACTACTACTTTTCAATCTCATGCTTGAGAAACTGGAGCGTATGAATGAAGTGTAAAACTATTTCCTAATGTAAAGTTTTTTGCTTGTAGTAGGCCTAATAGGCATTTGATATTGGTACTTTGTGAATTATATTCTGCCGTGTTATAAAAATGATCATGTCTGCCAAACAGTCTCGTTTATTTGGCGTGTGTTACAATTGCTGCAGTATTATAAAGGCCTATTTTGTTTTATCTGAGAGACAGTAAGAGAATACAGTTAATCAGGTTGAGAAACCACACCAGTCTTGGGCCTATTTGTAATTACAGCTTTTTCAGTATTAGACAACTACATTTCAATTTTGCATGTAGCAAATCATTTGATGAGGTAACAGATCCTTTCTCAGAAAGGAAGGCACGCCATGTAAAGCTGTAGCAAGATTAGAGAGAAAAAAAATTCTAGGAGCTAAGGATTGAAGAAATGTGTACTGTCTTGCTTGTCTCTTTTCTTTACTGGTTTTATGTATCCTATACTTAATTTTATGTCACACAAAGCTGCAAGTTGTTAGCTAATAGGGAATAAAGAGTGCAAATTTTCTGAAGAGTTTTTTTTTTTTTAAAAAAACGAGGGGCAGGTTGTCAAACCAGCCGACTAGAGGCAGGAGAGGCACCATAGGACATTTTAATTTCCACTGTCCTGAATATAGTTTGATGACATCCAGTACAAAATATACACGTTTCAATTCCACAGACCGAAACACAGTGACGTGTGATAGAAGAATGCTGTGTGAAGAGGTGTGGCGCTGCACTTTGGCACATTTAAGATCAAATAACATGTCTTACAATTCCTCGGACACACATGTTTTATGTATCAGACTCTCCAGAAAGACGTGCGCTACAAAATGAACATATTTTCTAAAATTAGATTTTTGTAAAATTTTTGATGACCTATCTCAAACGCTCGAGGGATGCCAGCATTAGTTTCAGATTTTATTTTATTTCCACCTTTCTGACAGTCAAACATTAATTGCCATGCAGAACAATGAAGTTATTTTTATTGATTTGCTGAAGAAATTTTCTTTCATTAATCTTTTCCGCTGAGGCAGTTAATATATTTGAAACAAAGGGTTAGTTTCAAACTATTGGCTAGTTTTAACATTTCAGTGTACATTTTTCATCTTCTAGCACGTACGTCATTATGCCATAACTAAGAACCAGATATGAGGTAACGAAGTACTGGTACTCGAGGAAATTTACATCAAAAAACCACATTGAAAAGCCTAGTATCAGGTCGATTCCTACGTCACTGGGAATCTGGGACTCATTTAAAAATCAGCTCTTTGACAATGAGCCATTTAGAAGAATTTATAGCCAAGAATATCACACTTTTATGTCGTTATTAAAAAATTTACTGGCACATTTGTGTGATATATCTTAAAATGTAATATGTGCATAAAAGACCAACATTATATGTGAAAGCTTAGCTTCTCTTACAGCGTATTGGCCTTAAGAGACCAATATTATATGTGAAAGCTTTGTTTTTCTTGTAGCAACATTATATATATTAATTTAAACCATTAACTTTTCCTGTTCGTGTGTTTGCGCTACACAGTGATGTTGCTATTGGCTGACTACACAACATGTCCGAAGCTCTGAATATCCACTGTCATCAGGTGGCGAGATCCCGTGAGATGAGCTACGATTGGCTTACAAATACGCATCGCAATCTCGATTTCAATGCTTTGGAAAGTAACATGTGGTGTTTGGTGGAATTCCAATTTATATTTTCGTAAAAGTAACATGCAGTGTTTGGTGGAATTCGAATTTATACTATCGTAATACGAAAATATGCAGTGTATATGTTACTGCACTGCACATCAAACATCTTTCCAAAAGGTGTTTTTTCCCCCTGAGTTTCGTTTTCTAAAGCGCTGGGAAATTCTAGGCCCATGTATAAAACCATAACCATTCAAAGGATTGATAAGTTATACAGCTTCGAGAGAAAATATACTGTCAATTAACAGGGAAAAACTATGTTTCGACCCGGGTGAAAGTGCATTTTTAGCCAAAAAATCTGGGAATTTTTTTCCTTGTCTGCGTATACACCCTGTTTAATGACAACAGTAATTAAAGCATAAATTTACCTCCAATTAAATGCATTTGAAAGAATTCAACTTTTTAAAAAGAAAACATTAATAGTAATTCACATGTTACATTAATTAACTGTAACTGTCATTTCATAAATACACTGAGGTGACAAAAGTTGTGGGAAAGCAGTATGCACACATACAGATGGCGATAGTATCACTTACACAAGGCATAAAAGGGCAGTGCAGTGATGGAGCTGTGATTTGTACTCAGGTGATTCATGTGAAAAGGTTTCCAATGTGATTATGACCACATGACAGGACTTAACACACTTCGAATTCGGAATGGTAGTTGGAGCTAGATGCATGGGACATTCCAGTTCTGAAATAATTAGAGAATTCAATATTCTGAGATCCAGAGTGTCAAGAGCGTGCCAAGAATACCAAATTTTAGGCATCACCTGTCACCATGGAGACAGTAGTGGCTGATAGCATTCACTTAATGACCAAGGGCAGTGGCATTTACGTAGGGTTGTCAGTTCTAAAAGACAAGCAACACTACATGAAATAACCACAGAAATCAATGTGAGCATACGATGAACATACTCGTTAGGACAGTGTGGTGAAATTTGGCCTTCATCGAATAGGGCAACAGACAACCGACATGAGTGCCTTTATTAACAGTACATCACCAGCAGCACCTCTCCTGGTCTTGTGACCAAATCGTCTGGACCCTAGATGACTGGAAAACTGTGGGCTGGTCAGATGAATCATGATTTCAGTTGGTAAGAGTTGACAGTAGGGTTCGAGTGTGGCACCAACCCACAAAACCATGAATCCTAGATGTCAACAAGTCACTGTGCCAGTTGGAGTGGCTCCATTATGCTGTGGGCTTTGTTTACATGGAATAGACTGGGTCGTCTGGTCCAACTGAACCAACCATTGAGTAGAAATGGTTATGTTCGGCTACTTGCAGACCATTAGCAGCCATTCATTGACTTAATGTTCCCAGACAGTGATGTCACTTCACCGGGCTACAATTGTTCATGATTGGTTTGCAAAACATTGTGTGCAATTTGACCGAATGATTTGGCCACTCGGATCACTCGACTTGAATCCCACCGAACATTTATCGACACAATATTAGGAGGTATCCTGTGACTTTTGTCATCTTAGTGTAAAGTAAAATTCTTTATAATTTAATTGATAATATTATATGTCTTAAACTTGATTTAAAAGTTACAATTTTTAAAACTATTTTTAAAGAAATATAAAAAAATTACTTGGATGTAGGCCATGAGAGTGTGTTACAGACGCAGCCATAAGTATGTAAACTGACCAGTATATGAGCTCCACTTAAAACTTTGAGTTCTTTCTCTCAGGATATTCTGGCTAGTACACTTCACAACTTTTAAGGGTAGATACACTTCAGGTGTATATTTAACCTGTGATGTCTCATTCGGAACTGGATTTCATAGACTGTAAGGTCCCCTTGTGAGATCAAAATGCCTTGTCATTAGAATGCTAAGAGGAAGTCAGTAGTGACATCACTGAATTATTTAGAAAATGTTCTCAGCTAGTGAAAATAAGCAGTTCCATGTTTATGGACCTGGAGTCAGATTTCTGAACAGACTGGGGGGAGTACATGGCCATAGCATCATGTCTGTGATTCAGGGGTAGTGCAGTACAAGTTACCTAATTCAGATTGTTTCTAAATCAAAGAACATTGTACATTAAGGACTAACTGAAGGAGGTGGTGCAATTGTTGGACACTGAACTCATTCGTGAGGATGAAGTTTGCTCTGTCCAGCCATCCTGATTTTGTTTTTTGTTTTTTTCCTAAATGAAATGTCGTGTGACAAGGGCCTCCCATTGGGTAGACCGCTCGTCTGGTGCAAGTCTTTCGATTTGAAGCCACTTTGGCGACTTGCGCGTCGATGGGGATGAAATGATGATGATTAGGACAACACAACACCCAGTCCTTGAGCGGAGAAAAACTCCGACCCAGCCGGGAATCGAACCCGGGCCCTTAGGATTGACAGTCTGTCGCGCTGACCACTCAGCTACTGGGGGCGGACTTTCCTAAATTATTTCAGGCAAATGCCAGGGCAGTTCCTTCAGCAAAGCCATGGTGTGCCACCTGTTATACCCATATAAAATCGTACTTCTCTGTTCTACATGTTTTTTGGCAAAATTCACATATTAAATTTGGGTTTATTTTTGATGAAATTCACAATTTTTTTTATTTATTTATTTTTTATTCAAATTTAAAAGGTTGTCACACTGTGCAACTGGTGATGGAGTATGAGTACTTTGAAAATGGCTCTTACTAATTAAATGGAAAGTGGGGAGCTTTTTCACTGGAATGTTTAATTTTGCAATAACTTCAACATTTTTTTTCTGATCTGATCTTTGCTTGTTTTATTCTTTTTAGATGTATTTAAGCTTTTAACAGATGATTGTTTCTGTTGGGAAGCAGCAGTATTTTCCCATCAGTGAACAGGGTGCTTCTATGGTTTAAGATGTTTCTTCCATTATTCTTCTTTTCCTGCCCAGTTTGATCAAATTGGTTGTGGCCTTTCATGGACATTCATAGCCATGCCACCCATACTTGACAACAGGTATATGTGTTGACCTAAAACAGAAAAAAAACTATTCACATGTTAGGCAAGACTTGTGGCTTGGTCAAAATACATTGATATGGCTTGTATTTTCCAGTTGCTATAGTACAAAGTGGTGGACACAATAAACAGGCAGTTCGCCCAAGCATAAACAAACTAGAATTGTGACCGGCAGATTTGAGAGTAGTAGTAGGGGGGACAAGCCCCACCTCCTTCAAGGAGGGCCACCAGTCCTACACCAGTGTTCTGCATTTCTGTGAAAACAAAACTGACACACAATTGTAGGGATCACCAATCCATTTTGGTGTTCTGAGGATCATAATTAAATTCTGTAATGGAGCAGAATTAGTAACTACACTCATTTCAAAATAATAAAAGAAAACAATGAGCAACCTACAACACAAAGCATTTGATAACAGCTACCGTACAATTGCTTGTGGGAATTAGCATTGTTGTGAATGAGGTCTCTACTGGCATTTGACACAACCACAGTTCAAAACACCTGCAGCCTAAATCTGTCCCGTAAAAGTTTACATCTTATTCTAACTCCTGAGCTTCAGTTAACAGACAAATTTGCTGCTAGGTTCCATGGCCAAGTCGTGCGTTGCATTACGCGGAATCTTATCTTATACAGGCCTTTCAACTGTTCTCTGTTGACTTGGTGGCAGAGTATTGAGTGCACTGATAATGTCATTGCATTTGTGCACTTTATATTTTGCGAACATGTTCTTATGCACATTACTTTTCCAAATTGGTTTTGCCAGATGTGCTGTACCAGTACCCAAAAAATTGGAATATTTTTTTATACTTCTATACAGAAAATAAAGCTGTTTAAAACTATCTTTGGTAAAATGTATCAGCTGGTTACAGCTCAATATGAAATAACAATTAAAAGATAATTTTGCATTTTGAAGCAGAATTCACATTTATTGCAAATGCGAATTTTTCAGGTCCCCACTAATCAGTAATATAGATATCAGCACCTTAAATACATGAATCTTTCTAAAGTTGAGAGATCTTCAAAGGACAATTTAAAAAAGTGTAATGGAACATCTCACCATCTGCAACATCGTCGACAGGACTGACTGCGGACCTTTGGTACAGAGCTGAGCGGAGGGTCTGAATCAGAGGCTGAGACAGTTCTGTGACCGTGTGGGCTGGAGATTCCTTGACTTGCGCCATAGGGTGGTGGGGTTTTGGGTTCCGCTGGATAAGTCAGCAGTCCACTACACACAGCAGGCAGCTACATGGGTAGCAGGGGTTGTGTGGCGTGGACTGGGCGGTTTTTTAGGTTAGATGGTCTCGGGCAAGTACAGAAAGGGCAGCAGCCTCAAAGGGTGCGAGGCAAAGTCAGGACATGCGGGGACCAAGCAGCAATCGATATTGTAAACTGTCAAAGCTGCGTTTGGTAAAGTACCGGAACTTCAAGCGCTGATATAAAGCACCGAAGCTGAAATCGTTATAGGTACGGAAAGCTGGCTGAAGCCAGAGATAAATTCTGCCAAAATTTTTACAAAGGCACAGACGGTGTTTAGAAAGGATAGATTGCATGCAACCAGTGGTGGCGTGTTTATCCTGTAGTGAAACAGAAGTGGATAGTTCCTGTAAATTATTATGGGTGGAGGTTATACTCGACAACCGAACTAGGTTAATAATTGGCTTCTTTTATCGACCTCCCGACTCAGCAGCATTAGTGGCAGAGCAACTGAGAGAAAATCTGGAATACATTTCACATAAATTTCTTCAGCATGTTATAGTCTTAGGTGGAGATTTCAATTTGCCAGATATAGGCTGGGACACTCAGATGTTTAGGACGGGTGGTAGGGACAGAGCATCGAGTGACATTACACTGAGTGCACTATACGAAAATTACCTTGAGCAATTAAACAGAGAACCGACTTGTGGAGATAACATCTTGGACCTACTGATAACAAACAGACCCGAACTTTTTGACTCTGTAAGTGCAGAACAGGGAATCAGTGATCATAAGGCTGTTGCAGCATCCCTGAATATGGAAGTAAATAGGAATGTAAAAAAAAGGAGGAAGGTTTATCTCTTCAGCAAGAGGAGGCAGATTTCAGACTACCTAACAGATCAAAATGAAAATTTCTGTTCTGACACTGACAAAGTTCAAGGCAATCGTAAATTGCGTTTTAGACAGGTACGTGCTGAGTAAAACTGTGAGGGATGGGAAAAACCCACCGTGGTCCAACAACAAAGTTAGGAAACTACTGTGAAAGCAAAGAGAGCTTCACTCCAAATTTAAACACAGCCAAAACCTCTTAGACAAACAGAAGCTAAACGATGTCAAAGTTAGTGTAAGGAGGGCTACGGGTGAAGTGTTCAGTGAATTCGAAAGTAAAATTCTATGTACCAACTTTACAGAAAATCCTAGGAAGTTCTGGTCTTACTTTAAATCAGTAAGTGGATCGGAACAGCATATCCAGATGGGATGATAATGGCATTGAAACAGAGGATGACACGCGTACAGCTGAAATACTAAACACCTTTTTCCAAAGCTGTTTCACAGAGGAAGACCACACTCCAGTTCCTTCTCTAAATCCTCGCCCAAACGAAAAAATGGCTGACATCAAAATAAGTGTCCAAGGAATAGAAAAGCTACTGATGGGATACCAATTCGATTCTACACAGAGTACGCGAAAGAACTTGCCCCCTTGTAACAGTCGTGTACCACAAGTCTCTATAGGAACGGAAGGTTCCAGATAATTGGAAAAGAGCACAGGTAGTTCCAGTTTTCAAGAAGGGTCGTCGAGCAGATGCACAAAACCATAGGCATATATCTGTGACATTGACCTGTTTTAGAATTTTAGAACATGTGTTTTGCTCGCGTATCATGTCATTTCTGGAAACCCAGAATCTACTCTGTAGGAATCAACATGGATTCAGGAAACAGCGATCGCGTGAGACCCAACTCGCTTTATTTGTTCATGAGACCCAGAAAATATTAGACACAGGCTCCCAGGTAGATGCCATTTTCCTTTACTTCCAGAAAGCGTTTGATACAGTTCCGCACTGTCGCCTGATAAACAAAGTAAGAGCCTATGGAATATCAGACGAGTTGTGTGGCTGGATTGAAGAGTTTTTAGCAAACAGAACCCAGCATGTTGTTCTCAATGGAGAGACATATACAGACGTTAAAGTAACCTCTGGCGTGCCACCGGGGAGTGTTATGGGACCATTGCTTTTCACGATATATATAAATGACCTAGTAGTTAGTGTCGGAAGTTCCATGTGGCTTTTCGCGCATGATGCTGTAGTATACAGAGAAGTTGCAGCATTAGAAAATTGCAGTGAAATGCAGGAAGATCTGCAGCGGATAGGCACTTGGTGCAGGAAGTGGCAGCTTACCCTTAGCATAGACAAATTTAATGTATTGCGAATACATAGAAAGAAGGATCCTTTATTGTATGATTATATGATAGCGGAACAAACACTGGTAGCAGTTACATCTGTAAAATATCTGGGAATATGCGTGCGGGACTATTTGAAGTGGAATGATTATATAAATTTAATTGTTGGTAAGGCAGGTGCCAGGTTGAGATTCATTGGAAGAGTCCTTAGAAAATGTATTCCATCAACAAAGGAGGTGGCTTACAAAACACTCGTTCGACCTATACTTGAGTATTGCTCATCAGTGTGGGATCCGGACCATGTCAGGTTGACAGAGGAGATAGAGAAGATCCAAAGAAGAATGGCGCGTTTTGTCACAGGATTGTTGTAAGCGTGGTAGCGTTACGGAGATGTTTAGCAAACTCGAGTGGCAGACTCTGCAAGAGAGGCGCTCTGCATCACGGTGTGGCTTCCTGTCCAGGTTTCGAGAGGGTGCGTTTCTGGGTGAGGTATCAAATATATTGCTTCCCCCTACTTATACCTCCCGAGGAGATCACGAATGTAAAATTAGAGAGATTTGAGCGTGCACCGAGGCTTTCCAGCAGTTGTTCTTCCCGCGAACCATACGCAACTGGAACAGGAAAGGAAGGAAATGACAGTGGCATGGAAAGTGCCCTCCACCATTCACCATTGGGTGGCTTGCAGAGTATAAATGTAGGTGTAGATGAAGATAAATGAATATGAAAGAGAAAATACAGTAATTAAGGATGTATATTGCTGTGTGTTGAGAATAGAATATTATTTATTGATGAAAAAAGGCGCTGTACAACAGACAGCCATGCAGATTGAACTTTCAGAGTCCTCCTTCAAAGTTCAGGTGCATGTGTTCACCCCCACCTACCACCCACCAGTCCATCATCCTCCCCCCCCCCCCCCCCCAACCATTTTCCTTATGCTAAGCAATTTATCGTGTGTACTCTGTCCCTGTCTGCTGGTCAATGTCTTTTCTGATGATTAATCATTTATCCTCAAGAACATATTTGATCCTGAATTTTCTATTGACTGACTTTATGAAAACGAAATGAGAAGTTATACATACAATAAAAAATTGTCTTTGTTACATGAGGCAATTTGATTGGCTGTAACAGGAAGCAGGCAGAGTGAATTTGGGTCAAAAACTGGAGATCATTATATGTTTGGAAGTTTAAAGAATGCATCAATCAGTCAAATTATAAAGTTAAGTTAAAACTCCATAAGTTAAAGCAGCTCAGAATTATTTTAGATAATTTTTCTTCGTTTATTTGTGATACTCTTGCCACTGGAAGACACTGGTACTTTTTAAAACTTACTCAGGCATCCGCAGTAGACTGATTGATAGTGCTGTGTGACCTGTGCATAATGCACTAAGCACAAGGATGTTGTATTCCAGTTTCTGTAACATTTCTGCAGTCCTTTTGCTGAGTATCCTTTCCTGTGATACAAAACTTGTACAATGCCTTTAGGCAAAATCCTTCATTGTTAATATCTCGGCAGTGTGTGGGAAAAAAGAGCTAAAAACGTGTAATGTTGATAGAAACATGAATTGGGTGATAAACTGAAATTAAGGAATTATACTATTTATATTAAGAATTCTGTATATAATTTATTGACACTTCACCAGCGAAACAACATTTTCATGGCAGATAAATGGATGAATTCATTATGTTGATTATGCCGACTGTACTTACTGTTCCTGTCTTTTTCTCCAAAGTGTCTGAGAGTTATCTCATTAGTTCTTTGATGTTATAATGACAACCATAGAACATCTGTTCTTTTATCGTGTACTTTCCTAAAGAAAATTTTGCCTTCTCATTTATAGGTGTTAAGTAAATGTTTGATAAATTATGTTTTTATATATGTATAGTGCTATGTATTGAAACATTAATGCTCTAAACTGTACTCCATTTAAGAGTTTTGCACATTTTTGTGGTTGAACAGATCTTATGCTGGATCTGTTTGGAAAAGACATTATTTTTCAGTAGTAGTCTAGTAATACTTCAGTGTAGTTTCATCATAACCTATTGTACTATTTGCAGTGATGGTAGATACATAGTACTCTTCCAACATTCAATTATCTGTTATAGAATTACCTTCATTCTTGTCAGATAAAAGTCTTGAAGTCTGTAGATAAAGTTACTACTTAAGTGATTTTACATTACAGGTTGAAGAAATTGTAAGCGTATCTTCTGATGATGAATTAGAGCTTGAAGTTGTTACTAGAAGTGGAAGAAGAGTTAGAAGGCCTTCAGTTTCATCAAATTCTGACAGTGCCAGGACACAGCAGAAAACACCTGCTAAAAATGGACCAGCTGAACAAACAAGTACTGCGAGAAAGAAAGTGACGAGACGGGCACCCTCACCACGTGGAGAGGTAGGTTAAACTACTTAGAGATAAAATGAAACAAACGTTCATGCAGTGTAGTGTCAGAATAAATTTGATTTGCTTTGTTATTTTTATTAATTGGGTGTTTATATGGGTCTAATGTACAAGTTAATAAAGAGATTACACTGAAGTTTTTGAGAAAGTTAAGCAAATCACATCTTTTCTGATCACCTATCATATCTTTTATGTAGTGCTCTTCTTCAGTTTGTACTCACTACTGTGTGTTGTGTCTCCTATTGCTTGGTGAAGTCCAGAATGTACCTATTTGGAATAGCTGTTCAGAGATGGTTCATAGTTGCACATATCCACTTCTGGAGGCACACAATTATGCTCAAGATGCTTTCTTACACTTTTAGGAAGAGAAAATCATAGTTAAGTTACACTATAATGCCATATGATGGATACTGATGCGTATTTGTGACTACTCCAGTATATCCTTAACCCTTTAACTGCTCTGGACGTGTTAACGTTCACCCCTTTGTACCTGTCCCTGTGTGCTCTGAACGTGTTTACACGTGCCACCAGTCCTTCTACCTGGTACTCTTAACACATTCAGAGCACACAGGGACAGGTACAAAGGGCCGCACGTTAACATGTCCAGAGCAGTTAAAGGGTTAAATTGTGGTGACTACATGAAGAGAGCAGCTGTCATTGTGGTGTTAAGACACATTGCAGATCATGACTCCTCTATTCTTTAGCAAAACATAGAAAATCAGATTCCAGTGTACCAATGTAGTGAAAAAAGCTTCCTCCAACTGGTGTACGTTTCCTTGTTTTCTTGACTTTCATTGGATAACAATCATTTGTGGAATTTCAGAAATATGATTGACACTTTGCCTCTGGATCCAAATGGTACAGTCACAATTTATCAGCAGTTCCAATCTTGAATATCAAATTTTACATATCCAAGTGAAGACTAGGAAGCATTTGTTGAGATAACTACAAGTGCTGGGAACTCTGTTCTGTGGCCAAATAGATGATATTCAGTGACTGTAAACTCCACTGACATGAAGGCAGTAGATGACAATGGAACAAGTTCTTCAGGTGCAGTGGATGTATTAGTTGTTTCTGCAAGTTCTCTCTTTATGTAAACCTTTAAGTTGGCATGGCAGACATCATCCATCTGTGAAGTGATATGATATATCCACCTGCACAATTCAGTGGCTTGTAATTTGTAGGATCTGAACCCATTTGAGTCAGCACCCCTGAATCTCCCTTATAAACTGGTGTAGCCATGGCCTGAGTAGTAATTGGGCATGGTCTCGAAAGGGTTAACGTTCTTACAAAGTAAATCATTCACAAGAACAGAATCACCTTCATCATTATTGTCAGAATCACTTGAAAAACACTGCCATTCTCCACTTCTCTATGGGTGTAATGATGTTACTGTTACTGGAATAGTCCTCCAAAGCATTAAAACATTCTCACACAGTCGCCTGGATCGCCATTCTTACTTGGAACATCTGAATAATCTTTGTCCAAAACCTTGAAAAGTATTTAATATTCATTCAGTTCCTTCCATTTCCTGAGTAAGACGATCTCTAAAAGCAGGAGGGACTTTGAAATATCAAAAGACTATCTCTATGCTAAATAATCAAATAATAAATTCAACAATTGGTTTTGATACATTGACTGCTGGTGCAAACATCTAAATAGATGAAGTAGTTAAAACATATCCCAGCAGATGGCATCTACAGATAGCATGTTGAAAACTCAAGTTGTCTCAATATCCATACATAACAGATGACACATGAAATATAAGTAAACTTGAGACCTGTCCGCAATGTGCTAATTTTGGTTCATAAATTAAAACCCACAAAGAAATGTTTCCACAAATGAGGAAGGTACATGGTGCAACTGCACCAGCTTGTGCATTTAGTTCATAATAAAGAGATGGAAGCAGTTCATGTGTGATGTGAATCTTTCGGGAAGTTTGGCAGGTTGTGTCAAACATATTGCCCAAATAGATGTGCCCTGGTCTAGATAATGAAAAATTAGCCATAATTAAAAAAGGTGATCATTATTTGTACACATATGTAGCTAGTTAATAAACTAACTAATAAGAAATTTACCATCTTATCTCTGACTTTGAAGAGAAATTAAATTTCTGGTCCTTCTCTTTCTTACCTTTCACCTGCTTGTTTTTCCTTTTCTCTGTTTTGCTTCAGTCTACAAGAAAGCTCCCTGATGATTTAACTTTTAATGTATTTTAAATGTTGTTGTTATGATTTCTGCTTATTTCCTCATATTATTTTCATAATAAAACATATTTAAATACTTTTAGCATGACTGAAATTACTGAAATAATTTATGCAAAACATGTAATCAATGACATTGTAGCTCACTTCTTACTTTTTAAACTGAGCAGGTTTCATTTTCACTCTAGTAATTAGGATGATACTTGACTTTTAAGTGTCTTCCATTTGGCATGTACTGAAAAGGGATTGAAACAAATGTAATTGTATATAAAACTGTGGCTAAGGAAAAACATTGTAATTTTTTTTCCCAGCGGTCATTTTTTCGTACACAACGGCGGCGGCGGCGACAGCGGCAGAGACAGCGGAATACTTCCGAAAGCTCTGCACAGAGTGTGGAGGATAGTGAAGAAGATGATGATTCGACTGTAAGAAAATCTGGACGATCGCGTTTAGCAGAAAATCTGGGACTGGTTCCATGCCGTCGATCACAGAGTTCTAGTACTGTACATGCCCCAGCACCAGCTTCCAGTCTCAATCGGCAACGGGTATCAGCTGGTATTCCTACGTTGAACCTGTTTGGAAATGATAGTCTCGACTACTTTTCTGATGGGTATGAGTCTTTGCTAGTGCTAATTAATGTTTAAACCTGTTGTGAATGTGCGTGAGAGAGAGAGAGAGAGAGAGAGAGAGAGAGAGAGGGGGGGGGGGGGTATTTGTTTTTAGTCTGTGTTGGAAGTAATTGCTAGGAAACTTGGGTACCTTACATGCATCTTCTGTGTATCCAAGAAGTGAGTCAGTATTGAACTAAATGTGTGTGGTGTGGCTCACTGATAAGCCATGGCTTATTATATAATTTTTTGTACTTAATCAGGTGGTGGTATGATTTATTGTTTCTGTGTTAAATGATGGATCAAAACTAAATCTACCTTTTTGTGGTAGTCACCTGCTGGTCACAGAAGGATTTCAGTACTTTTAGGATGTGGAGTATGGATGTCTGAAGTGAGGTCCTGGCTTAAGGTGTCCCAGTCGTCCTGTACACACTGTGCAATACTGAATTTTTATATTTTATAATATTCTCTCTGTCACTGAGAGGAAAAGGCATAATGAAGAAAATACGTTCTTAGACATACTCTCTTGGCCCCACAAACTGCAGTCAATTTTTGTTGCCATCAGGAAGAAAATAATAAAGAAAAAGGGTAATATTACAAAAGAGGATTCCAGCCAGCAGTCTTTAAGTCCCACTTTCAGAATTTAAAAAAAAATACCTGTCCACTATTCTCATTTTTGCTGTGTGTTTTGAAACATTCATCACATCATAAGTTCATACGGTGATCAGATTATTCATTCATCTTTCAGTTTTGGTTTGTTACTGGTAAGACATCAAACTTCTTCACTTCAAGTCAAATTAGTAAACTATACTTATTATTTTTGCATAATTTAAAAATATTTTAGTACTTTATTTTACATGTTTTTTGCAATATGAAGGGCATGCCCATGTGCATGCATTTGGCCATTTTGGCTCTTGCAGCAATATTGAATTTTGTTCTGTGGTATCTTTTATTCACCTCAACAATATTTCCAGAAATCACCATATTAGCAACAATAAATACAACACCTAAAAGACAGTGTGAAAAATGGTGAAATGGCGTGGCTTGCAAAGTAGTAGTAGTTTCAGTTTTCAGTATTTTTGTAAAAATTTCTAATGAAGTCAATTTAAAACAGTTAAAAATTTTGTTAGATTTTAAACCTGATTTGTTTTGTGCCCCACTGAAGTATATAGGAGGTACATTATTTGTGGTGATGTGTAATATGGATACCCCCAAATTTGATGTCGTGCACACATTTTTTGCTGTTACATTGTCCAATGTTGCTCTGCCTGTTATTATATGAGAGTTCTGTGTTAATTACAGGTCAGACGGTGAAAATGGAAATGAAGGTGGTGGCACTAGAATGTTGTGCCACCGATCTAGGTCGTCACCAACAACAGCAAGACGTTTGGCTGCAAGAAAACTGTCTCAAAGCTTGATGAGCAGCACACCAAGGCCTCGTGTTAATTTGAATCCTCGGCCAAGCACCTCACGTGACACTACTTCAAGTAGCCGCCACAATCTCCTGGACTCCATAATGGAAAGCCAAGGCCTATGGCATTCAAGGAATACAACCATGTCTCTTAGGAGAGATGGTACAATTACTATTAAAAAGGCATCCAAAGTGGAGAGGCCAAGTAAGGCAATGTCTGGTAGTGACGATGGACAGAGCATTTCTAGGTTTACAGAATCCTCAGATGGATATCGGAAAAGGATACAACATGATAGTAATCCACAAGAATTGCCCTCCCATATTTTCAATCAAAGGGATGCAATTAGTGTTGTCCCTGTTGCAGATAGTGGTCCTAACATTTCTACCAACCATGCTGGTAGTAGTGGATCTTCGAACAATGTGGGTCAACACACATGTGTAAATCGCAGATTTCCATGGGAGTCCCATACAAGTAACCGAGTAAATGTTACAGACAACCAGACAAGAGTTTCTCAAGTTCCACTCTATCCTGGTAACTCCAGCAACTCAAGATCTCCTGGATCATCTGGATCATATCATCATAATAAGGACAGTCAGTATGAAAGGACATCAACTTCATCATACCAGTATAGTGGACATATGTACTCAGGTACCCATCTTTCTGGATTTGATAGTGATAGAGGTCATTTAGGATATACAGGCTACTTGGGTCCAGAGAACAGTTCTACCACATCAGATTTACCAAATCCTGGTAGGTTCAATTTATTACCACAATTTCCAGTAAGGCGAACACATCCTCATCCTTCCACATCCCTCAGTGCTAGCAGCACCGATGAAAGGCAACTCGAAGAGAGTGACTTTCTTGATGACCAAGATATCTCAAGTGGAAAGTCATCAAATGAGAGAGACACTAAGAAAAATACTTACCGGAAGGTTACAGAAGACGACGACTTAGATATTTATAGTGACATCGAAGTATCCAGTGCTGGTGGACAAAATTGTGCTTCTGAGCATGAAGATAATGAACGTAATTTTGATGTTCTTCCTCCACCCCCAGAACCTTCAGCTTTACTTATAGGGCTTGGTGAACAAGATTCTAGTGATAGTGAAACAAATGATTCTTTAGTAATAGATATTCGTCCCAATCCAGATGACCATACACATAAGGACAATGTTACCAAATCACCAGATGAGTCCGAAAAGTATGATCCAGCTGTTCCATGTGATGATAGTGATGATGATGATGATGAGCCACTTGTATCTCAGAATCTGCATAAAGAAGATATTCCTCTCCCACCATGCCCTCCTTCATCAGAGAAGGTAGATATGAGTACTTCAAATGCAAGTTACTTGCAGTCACCAACCTATGGTGAGCTGAGCAAACAGTGTTCTGTTCATGTTACTGAAGCTGTAACAGAAGCAATGAAGGAGGTGATCAACAGTACTCTTCAGAGCTCTTCAGCATCCATTAACAAGGCTCTGGTATCTGGTGATGAAGACGACGATGAGGGAGAATGTCCCAATTTCTCTATCTACTCAGCTGACAGTATGGACATAGCCCGGAAAGCAACTGAAATACCAGAAGAGAATACAGGTGATTTAGATAAGAGTGATCCTGTCACTGTCATGACAGATGAAGACAAAGCAGAGGTTGAAAAGTGTGAGGCAAAATCTGATATTCTGGAGATGCCGATTGAATCGAGTAGTGACCATAACAACCAAGAGAGCAGAGATAATGATGAACAGATGGAAGAGTCAGGATCAATTTCAGAAGTGCAACATGAACCACTAGAAAATAATGATGATATGATTGAACATTTGTCAAAAACTCTTCAGTGCAGCAGCCGCAGCAGCAGTAGTTGTAGCAGTAGCAGCAGTAGCTGTTGTAGCAGCAGTAGTAGCAGCAGTGGTAGTAGTTCCAGCAGTAGTACTGATGGTAGTTCTATTAGCCAAAACACTAGTTGTGAAGAACCAAGCAAAGTTGTCACATCCGAAGAGAAAGACACTACTGCTATAGCTGTTGAACAAATAGCTGACCAAATGAGTAATCTCAGTGCCGTTCATCCTGTTACGTCAAGTGCCTCTGAAAACCATGAAAAAAGTGCAATCAGAGATGAGAATGATCCAAAAAACCATGAAGATGTGAAACTAGACGTGTCCGGAGAGACAGAAAATCCAGTGGAAGGAGCTGCTTCTGCAGTATCTGCAGTGTCACCAAATAATGCAACGGGATCACAAAATAAGACTGCATTGTCATTAAGTAACACAGCGTCATCACTGAATAGTAGTCTCCCTGCTGCAACTCCAGTTGGACTGGAGGGTCTGGACACTGAAACAATATCAGAAACTGAAGAAGCAATAAATTTTGATGATGATATGAGTCATGATGAAACTAGTTTTTTGAGTGAAGAAGATGGTGAAATTTCCCCTCAAAAGAAAAGAAAGAAAGCTACTGATGAAGTGAAAGATAGCAGCAAAGCTGACAACGATGTGTCTGCTGATAAACCACAGCTTGAAAAAGACCTGTCTCCTGCTGAAACAGTGGACTATGAAGAGGGTGAAATAGTAGATGAGCGTCCAAGGCTGACTGATGTCACTCAGAAAGATAAAATTTTAGACAAAGATAAAAGACTTGAAAGTAATGAAATAAGATCCGCAGATGAAGCAGAAATGAGTGAGTCTTCTGTACACGCAGGAATTGAAGAAGAGAAGAAGAAAAAGAAAAAGAAATCTACGGACAGAGACAGGGACAGGGCAGATTTGAGTGTAAATGATGATGATGAAACAGTAAAGGGGAAAGGCAGTACATTAGATGACTCTATATCATGGAAGAAACCATCTAAAGGAACTAAGGAAAGAAACTATAGAGATAGCAAGAGTCTCAAACCAACAGAGAAAGGTAAGGATGGAAGCAGAAAGGAAAATGAAGATAAAGAATTACCTAAAAAAGAGAAGAAAAAGAAGGAGAAAAGAAAAGACATGGAAAGATATGATGTCAGAAAAATAGTGAGTGATAAAAAGAGAAAGCGGAAAGATGAATTTGGCCGTGATCTCTCACGGGATCGTTCGTATAGTAGGTCACGGTCACGTTCCAAGTCACGTGGTAAGTCTCGTGACAGATCAGTATCTTTGTCAAGATCAAAGACTAATCGCGCGAAAGGCCGCTCGTCACCGAGGAGGTCAAGACACCGATCCCGCAGTCGTTCTCGTAGCAGGTCATATAGATCGAGAAGTAGATCAAAAAATAAATCTATATCGAAATTAAAAGATAGGAATCGAAAGAGCCGTTCAAAAGAAAGACAGAGAAAGGCGAGTCGAGATCGCTCCAGGAGCAGAAACAGAAGAAGTCGATCAAGATCAGGCAGCAGGCTTAGAAATAGATCAAGAAGCAGATCCATCCACAAGTCAAGGGAAGGTAAAGACAGATCTAGAGCAGCTACCAGACAAAAAAGACCTCCAAAGAATCGTCGATCGTGGTCACGCACATGGACATCATCGTGGTCTCGATCAAGATCACGATCTGTTTCCTGCTCATCTTATTCCCGATCTCCTTCGCCATCAGCAAGACGGTACAATCGATCTTACTCAAGGTCTTTCTCGAGATCCTGGTCTAGAGAACGACACGAAAGAGTTCCGTTGCTTGAAAAAAAGACCAACCCTGTTGCAAAGCCACCAAAAAAACTCACTGTTATAGTAAACAATAGCAAGGAGGATAGTGATAGGCAACGAAAGAAAGATAAAAAGAAGAAGGACTCGAGAAAATCCAAAGACCAGTCTGGAGCAGAGAAGCGCAAGAAGCGGAAAGAGAGATCTCCATTGCCATCCAAAGAAGTTTTCACTTCTGGTGACAATATTCTAGTTAGCGTGAATTTCAACAAATCAAATAAAGGACCCGGTGCAAAAGATGCCGCTGTCGCTGCAGCTGCAGCTGTTACATCAGCGTCTATATGTGCCTTGCCTAAAGATTCATCTAAGCGAAAACAAAGAGAAGATACATTTGATGTAGGTAGGGAAACAACTAAAAAATCCAGGAAAGATAAAAGTGGGAAAGAAAAGACATCCAAAGCCTTAAATAATGCAGCAAATACTGATAAAACTCTGAACAGAAGGTCCAAAAAGGGAGCAAAGGGGGACAAGAGATTGGCTGCATTACTTAGGCAAAAACCAGTTGCAATAATTGATTTAGATCAATCACCATTTCGTGAACAAACCCCTTCACCCAGAGACCTCATAGTTCTGAGTGACAGTGATGAAGCACAACGAGATAAAGAAACTGAAATGGAAGATGGAATGATGACCAGGATGATGCACCAGGAAATACTCAGTCCACAAAACTCTCTTAAAATGTCTGCAACAGCACGAACTCCTGAATCTCAGTCACCAGTTATGAGTTCTGTTGGTAATTACCTGAATACTAGTACAGGTCCTAAGACACCGCCTGAACCACAAATAAAGTTTTCAATAGCTGCAAAACCTCAACTGCGCTCAATTAGTAATCCGTTAAGAGAAGAGGATGATGATTTAATGGCTGAGGACACTGTACTGGATGAATCCGATAGACAGATGGATGAGGATCTTGAGAGGGACATAATGCATAAAGGTCCCAATACACCACCTGAACCACGAGGACCAACAACTCCATGTTCTCCACCTATTTCACCTGATGCTTATGATCCATTTGATCCCACAAAATCAGGTACACCGTCACCTGTAAGAGAAGAAGCACATATTGATGAGCTCCAAAGTCCAAGTGGTACACCATGTGAAGAAGTGATGCAGCATTCTGTAGGTGTGACTGATTCCCCTATTCAAAGTGACCCAGACGATACAGCAAAGAAAACTTTAGAAATGTCATCAGAGATTCCACTAATACAGTCTTCTGACAATTTACGGGATGATGTGACTCTTTCTCCAGATAGAACAAAATCTCTAACCATGATTGAAACTATGTTAGGGAGCTCACCATCAAATATTGATGAGTCTGTTGTTGGAGCATCACAGCATCAGTTGCAAGTGGAAGTTTCTCCTTCAGAGCCAGGCGAAAAGTCAAGTACCTTGTCTGTTACAATGATAGTGCCTATGAACTCTGACATTACACCATTATCACCAGAAATAAAAATTATTCCAATGACAGCTCAGCAACAGAAGCTTCTCAAACAGAATATAGTGCAGCAGCCTGTCACATCTACACCTACACATTGTAGCACACCAAGTAATTATTCAAACCTACCCAGTAGTATTGCCAGTACTCCAATTTCACCTTTAACAAGTACACCTGTGAGCCGATCAAATGTCTTTAGCACTCCAATTACCATTACAGTTCCTCAGCTATCATCTCATCACCTTCCACACCACCTCCCAAGCTCTCCTGTTGTGTCTCAGCAGAGAACAGTAGGTATCAAAACTGTTCCAGAGAAAGTGACAGCTATTTCGTATGTGAAAAGTGTGCCACAAAGACCAACAGGACAACAGAATGGTGATCAGAAGGAACAGATACAAGATACATCTACAGAAGTTGTCGATATGGACCTTGATTCACCATATTCACCAGGGTCCAGTGAGGGCGATGACTTGTTTGAACCGCCGTCAGAGACTGTAAAACCAACTGCAGCATATCCACCCATGAGTACAAGAGCCTCCCAGACACCACAGAAGAATTTAAGGCAAAGCTTACCAGCTACAGGGAATACTCCAAATAAACCACCAGACAAGTTTGATGCCCTATTTGGCATGTCGCCAGCTCGTAACAAAGGTTCTACAAAAATGGGGAAAATTAAGACTCACCATGGAAAAACTGGAAAAATGAAGGGGAAGTTAGGAAAAGGTTAGTATCCTCATTTCTATATTGTTTTGAAATACTTTGAGTAATGTTTCTTGTGGTGCAACAATGGACCCATAGCTTATTTTGAATTACAGTTAAGTTAAGTTGTTGGGTGTGCAGATTTTAAGTATAGGACGCAGTGTAAGTTTCCCTGTAAGTTATGCGCTAGTGATAAAAATGCATTTGCTATTTGAAATGTTTACATTCAAAACTTCATAAAGTTCACATCCTTTCACGTTCTGAATTAATTCTTTCAATTTTACTGGAATGAGAAATGATCACCTCTAATGGAAATAACGGTTCATTAGCATTTTAGGGGTGCTGTAGGGCTTCAAGTTGTATGCAGTTACCTACAGTATACTATCTCAAATCCACTGTTATATGGGCACAGTGCCAATTGAAAACTGTATCATCAAAGAATAATGTATTGAAATTGGACATTACATATTGCTCGAAAACCAGTTAAAAGAATTGACTTCATTAAAAAGATGTGGCAATACAAATCAAAAGAAATGACAGATTCTTTCAAAGGATAATCACTAGTGGTTTTCAAACACAATTAAAAACAAAACACAACTCAAATTGTCACCGTTTTTGCTACATTGTTGAAACTATTGACAGATGTCCATGGCTTTTATGAGTCATTGGGGATTGACTGTAGTAACTCATTATCATATTGCTTCCTTCAATTAATCCTTAGCATACTTTTACTCTCTGTGCCTTCTTCTCTTGTTTCCAAAGAAGACCATGCAGCCCGATGGGTGCTAAGCCTTTTACGCTTAAAAGAAATAGGTAATATACAAATGTTCCAACACTATCACCGTTTTGGTTACCATTTAGGCTGAGTTCAGTGAATATACACATCTGAGAATGATTTGTAATTTCCTGGAGATTATTTTATGTCCTTATAAACAAAAACTTTTGTTATTGGTTTAGTCATATTAATGTTTGCAGGTGACACCACGTTATTTTGTAACAGTCTTGTGATAAATCATTAGTTTAATATACAGGGCGAAGAAAAAATGCCACACTTGGAGGTTGGCAAGTGATTCTTCATCCAGTTTCGAGACATTGTAGCAAAATCAGATCGGTCGCATTTTGAAAATACACATATAAAAATGTGGACCTGGCAACACTGTCACATCATGCAGCACATCGGTGTGTAAAGATGAATGTGTATCCCCCCACACTACCATACCAGTCATTGTAGCTCATTGAGTAGACTGCTGGGACATCAAACCCTCATCCACCATGGAGCTAGGGTTCGAATCCTCGTGAGGTTCCTTTTCTTATTTTTTACAAGCCCATTCCCTAGTCCCCATCATTTGTGAGCAGGAGATCATTTTGTCACATGACAGAGGCCTACTACATGACAGTGGGATCCATTAAACTACATGCATATGTCTACTAACCACACAGTTTACAACCAAAATTGGGCCTGTCAGGTTCATGTAGGGCAGATTCCTGATGGAGTGCACAGGTGATGAATGCGTGGCTATGCTTTTAGTGCCAGGTGCATCCGACAATCAAGCTGCTGCTGCTGCTCGTGCATATTGTCCATGGTACCCTCAAAGGCATCATCCTGATAAAGTTTTTCATTGCATGGAACAATGCCAGGTCGTCCAAGGAATAGACGTACTCCACAAACAGAGGACCCCATTCTTGAAACCGTTCACTAGTCGCCTCGACAAAGTACCCATTATATCGCAGGGCAGTTGCAGATACCTCAGAGATTGGATGTTGAAGTGTTGCATGATAAAGAACTGCATGCATATCATTACACATTAATTCAACACCAGTGGCAAGAAGACCACATTCAATGATTACAGTTTTTCAGATGGCTTTTGCACCAAGTGGAAGATAACAAACATTATACAAATAATGTGATATAGAGTGACCAATCTAGCTTCACTCATGTAGGTATTTTCAACCTTCACAACAGCCATTATTGATTAGAACATGACCCACAGTACGCCATGAATGTGGCATTCAGGTACACTTTGGCATGAACCTGTGGGCTGAAATCAAGGGGGGAATACTTTTGGGCTGTTTGAATGCCCCTCTGTATCTTGTGTATCTTTGCAATACTTTGCCTGATGTGTTAGAATACATTCCTTTTGGTATTCGGCAACAGCTTTTGAGCATGATGATGCACTGCCACAATTTGGAATGAATGTGTGTAAATATTTAAGTGAAGCATTTCCAGAGAAATGGGTTGGTCATGGAGGTCCAATGTTCTGGTCTCTACATGGCTCTGACCTTAATCCATTAGAGTTTTGTTTGTGTGAATACTTACAGGAACAAGTTTATAGTGCTGAGCTAATGGGACAGGTCCAGCACAGTGCAGAGTTCATGCCACCTGTTCTTGGCCATGCTTCATGCAGTTAACAGCATTGCAGGAGCCTTATTTCTTAAATCACTCTCCATGAAAACTATTGGCGGCACTAGGTATTGCTAGATACACTTTTGCTTTGAATTGTGGTGAGGGATCACGTGCCAACAAAATGTGACATTTTTTCTTCAATGTGTATATCTCCCGTAGGTATTTCTTGTATTGTGTTTGTGATATTAATGCAGGCATTTTTTCATAATGCAAATATTTTAAGCAGTATTGTTGCACTTAGTTGATAAATATCAGTATTCACCACCCAGAGTCTACGACATGGATAGCGAAAGGAAATATAAGTGTTTCAGATATGAGAAAGAATAGAGACTTACCGGAAAGAAATTGAGACGACTAACTTGTAGATGATATTTGAATTAACCACTCTATTTTGAGAACCATGCAGTTTTTCATTATGATGTTGGATAGAATAGAAAGAAAATAAGGAAGGACTAATGTGTTAGAAGTCAGCTGAGACAGGCTGTTCAAACCCTCTCCCATGGGGCTGAAGTTCCTGCCACCTCATCCACAGGCAGGTAAAGGCTGTACAGGCTATCATCTATCAGGTAGTCCTATTGCACCACAATCTGCACATGGCCACCTCTGCCTGTAGGCACTGTCGACAGGGTAGTGCAACCATGTAGGTTATGGCCTGGTTTGCCTCATTGCTAGAATATCACCTTTCTGCACACCCTAGGCTACCAGACCTGCAGGTGGCCTGTGGCCGAGCTCTTGAGTCTGAACAACCTGACTTGAGGAATGAGCGAGGTATGTCAACAGAGCAACAAAGGTAATCTACTGGATGTAACTGAAATATAAGAGTGTGCATTATTTCATCATCAGTGTCAAAACTGGACGAATATGTGTACTTTTTGTAATTAATGGTGAAGATCTGTAAATGTGCTTCTTGGTCATAAGGTTGGTTGTTGCACCTTTTTGGGTGTAACTAGTAAGCATATGTGTATCAAGTATGTGGTGAATGTGTATTGTCGCAGTTACATTTTTTACTGTACTGTTTTATGGCATGAACCTAAGTGAAATTATTTTTTGTTACAGGTTCAAAAAAAGAGATACAGATCAAAATGGATGAAGACCAGCTGCAGATTTTAGATGACCTCCCAAGCTCTGCTGTAGAACTTCAAGTAAAAGACAAAGTATGCCTTAGATATGTTAGCTTTATTCGTCTGTGTACTTAGTCTTTCTTTTGAAAATGTTATACTCATTCTTAGTAAGGTATAACAAACTTGACTAAGTAGGTTTTGGCTTTTTCTACATGGAATATGACAAAGTTGTGTCAGTGTTTTTATCTCTCTCCCTCTCTCTCTCTCTCCCTCCCTCCCTCCCTCCCTCCTCCCCCCCTCTCCCCCTCCCCCCTCCCCCCTTTGTGTGTGTGTGTGTGTGTGTGTGTGTGTGTGTGTGTGTGTGTGTGTGTGAGAGAGAGAGAGAGAGAGAGAGAGAGATCGACTGACCAACCTTTACCTGCAAAAAAGCATTCTGCAAACTGGACATCATATTTTGAAGATGTGAATGCTTGGGAATATTGTTCACACAATGGGTCAGACATTGTTGTGACAGGATGAGGAACAGTGAATCATTTTGCAGATGTCAAGACTACAAAAAAATGTATACATTTCTTTGGTAATGTCTTTCCTAAGTAAGTGAATTACAAAACCCATGAAAATTTATTTCTGCATTGTTGTTGATTTCCCACTAACATATAATAGTCAGTTCTCGTTGTACTTCTCTTTCAATGTCTGTGTTATCGAAGGCTATCCAGAAAGTAAGACATTTTGGTCTATAGCAGTGGTGGACAGGGCTACGGTTGCAATCATTGTGCCAAAATATTCCTACACTCAACACACATCCAGCAGTGGTAGTGTGTGGTCTGTCTCTCTGCTACTTTGCTTTCTGTGATGTGTCAGAATGTGTCTGCAAAAGAAAATCCTGCCACTTGTGATGTGTGTTTTGTGATTAGGTTTTTGTTGGCAAGAAAACTGCAAACCAATTGAAATTTATCGCGACATTTGTGACATGTACGGAAAACGTATTGTGATTGAAAACCCAGTTAGGCAATGGTGCATTGATTTTAAAAATTTTCATACTAATGTTTACTATGAGGACCGCAGTGGTAGAAGTAGCCTTGTGAATTGGTGACGAAAATCAACAACAAAATTTCTGATAAACATTGTTTCATGATTATGGAACTTCTGCAACATTTCCTCAAATTTCATGGAGTTTGGTGCATGAGCGTGTGGCAGAACAGCTTGTTTCTCACAAATTTTGTGCTAAGTGGGTTCCCAAAATCCTAACGGAAGACCTCAAAAAAGAGAGAGTGGCTGCAGCACTGACCATCCTTGAAGATTATGATAAAAGTTGTAACAAAGTTATCAGTCTTATTGTAACTGGGGCAACAGTCGAGTGAAGTATGTCAGTTGTGGAACAAAAATGCAGTTGATGGGATGGGGACACACACATCCTCGCAAGAAACCAAGGAAGTATTTGCAAACACTGTCAGTAAGAAAGTGGAATACTACTAACGTGTGAAATTTCAGAAGATTTGAAGTTGGAAGTGTAGGTGGGGCAGTATGAAAGTTACAAATAATGAAGGAACAGATTCATAGTCGCATATTACGTGAATGAAAAGTGGGTAGCTATGGAGTAAGACAAAAGAAACTGTAATATTAGTGATGAGGCCAAATTAAAAAAAATACAAGGTAAGCCACAAAAGATAAAAGGAAGATGAAATTGAAAGTAAATAACTATGAAGGGTTTCATTGACACTACTAGTGTAGGTCCTCCCCTCAAGAACTTTTATGACTGTGCTTGGGGAGGTCCCATTTCATGCTATCACTGCAGTCTTTTTGTGGAATCTTATGCTTTCAAAGTTGAACTGGGAGTTTATTGCGTGTTTCAGCATTGTATTGTATCATACTGCTTTGCCAGGCTTTCATTCTATTTTACTATTTGTGCAGAAACTGCAAAGTACAATTATCATCATATTATATTATAGCACTGGTGATAAACGTCTTGAGCAAGTCTCGTTGATTAAATATTTAGAAGTCTTGTTAGAATGATATACAGGATGGTTTAATTATAACTTTCACCACTTGTGCCAGTCTGTACAGAAAACTGTTTACCGTCTGAGTACCCAACTTTATTGGAATTATCTTCAGATTGTGCATTGCATTATTTGTGTTGTTGATAGTGTAGTGCTGATAGTGTAGTGCTCGTCACTAGGCGCCGGCTCTAGGATGGTGTGTAGGGTTGAAACACTTGCATCAGTTTGCACTGCAGTTGCAGTCAGCCAGCATGGATCAGGACAATTTGGGTAGGGCTTTACTCACAAATCAAGTTGAACTACACCAATAGTGCTGCTGCTCTTCACAAGTATTGGTCCATCGTTCGTGAGGTCACTCCATAACACATTTGAAGGAAACCGAATCATTGGTCGATCATTCTAACCTGTGTGGCCACCGATATCACCAGATTTGGATCTGTATGTTTTCTGACTGTGTGGTTACCTTAAAGACAGGGTTTATCAACAGGATACTAACACATGGAGATTGAAGATGAACATAGTAATGGAGGTAGCTAACACTCGACCTGTGATATTTCGGGCAGCAGTAGAACAATCTCGAGTGTGGTTCCAGGCTGTCATGGGTGCTGATGGTCATCACATTGAGCAACATTTATAACGTGGAATTTAAATGTGGTGCACAGTTGACAAATGTTACCCTCTCATGTGGAAATAAAAATGTGTTTCGTTTGTGGTTATTCATTATTTTTCTTCTGACCGTCCTTACAGATGTTGTCCTACAATCACTCATTTTTTCATGTGTGCCCTCTCATGTAGTGAAACTTTCATTACAACCACCCTGTAAAGTGGGACCAACAGGACAAATCAGTGAAGGGTTGAGGGAGGAAGAGATGGTACTAATGGTAACTAGTTCCCAGTCAGTTCAGAAGTTATATGACTGCAGAAACAATATTTTAGGTACCCTATAAAACATACCTGTAGTATTCATTATTGACAAAAGGAAAGGCTGATGCAAACGAAGCTCCTTTTCACTTTTCTGTATATGTGGATGGAACAGTGTAGGGAATGTCTTATAATGGTATAGTATGCTATGCTGTGTGTTGCACAGTGGTATGTGAAAATATACAGGGTGTTTCAAAGTCTTTGCATCAAACATTTAGGGGAGATTAGATCATGAGATACAGCTTTTGATAGAGACAAAGAGCTAGCTTGCTTACACTTCCTGGTAATGCTAGGTGTCTTTTAGTATTTACTGGCCAATGGACGATGAGATTTCACCGAACTAGTAGGGTTTACTAACCAGGTGTGCTGCATACTACCTGCCCCAATAAAATGTCAGTGATTTTAACAAGAAGCCCATGAGACTTAGTATTTATAAGTGCAGAAAGATAGTTTAGAAGTGAATCAGGAACTTTAATTTTGCTCAGCCCATCCCCTTCCATGCTAGCCAGATGACTGTATTATAGGCAACACAACTGCATATGCACAAGGTAGGGTGCCCTGCCTTTCCACCTCTATAAGGTGCATAACCAATACATAAGGAATCCTAGTGTTGCCAGGAAGAGTCTGCCAATATTTTGCCCCTAACAGAAGTTCTTCCTCGTAACATGATCTATCACCTCCAGAGGTTTTAATACAAAGACTGTCAAACATGCTGCATGTGCAGGTAGTGTTCTTTCTCCTTAGTTACCACATCGAGATTGGTTCTGTCAATAATACAGGATGGCACCTGAAGAGAAACTATCAAAGCAAATTTGCAAGAGGATTGGATGCTGTCAAACACAATGTTCATGTTTCAATATGCCATTGCTGAGGACTAAAATCACACAACTGGTTTGATATAAAATGTCAGTGTAAGTTCCGAGAGATTCTACTATCACGAGCGAGTGAATAGTCCTATGAAAATTTCATACAAATATTTGTCAGGGCGCTTAAGAGTCTTTCAGGTGTATTTACATTTATCTGTATTATAATTTCAACAGCCCAGTTAATATTTTCAATCATTAAGCGTAGATTTTTTGCCTCTTATGGTCCTGTTGGCATTGCAGTTTCAAGATATTGTTTTTATGACTATCAGAATTATGAGATAAACACAGTTTCTTGGAAGCCTGTAAACACAGCTTATGAGTTGAATAGTTGCCTGTCTTTGCTCTCACCGTTAACTGTAATATTACTTAAATGATTTGCTTATATAAGGAAATGTAGGCAGTGTACACTTGCCAACGCAAGTGGGAAGCAAAGTTAGTGAATGAGGCTAAAGGGGATGTTAACCACCATGACATAGATTTCACATCTAGTGGTAAGTGCAAATATGCACCCACTAGATAGACTCTATAAAAGTGCAAACCTTACTCTTGTCAGGGTATCACATATGAATCCACCATTAATTCGGCATTTATTGTTGATTTGAATTCCTCAAACAACCTGAGTTAGCAGGAAGTTTCCAGATTATTTCTAGAGATACAGCACAGTTACAGGAAGCTACAGGCTCAATGATGGTCAAGGGTTGGGGAGAATTTTGTTCTCTTAAAATGGATTTAATGCCGATGGGTCAGCCCTTGCAACACTTTTTAATTGACTTGGGCTTAATACTGATGTGTGCTGTAATGACATTTTTGTGCCCAAAAACAGTAATGAAGAAAGTAGAAGATTGGTGTTGATGTACAATTTCCAGCCTATCAAAATGAATCTCTGGAGTGATTAAATTGATAGAATCTTGAATAGGGAATCAAATTTGCTAAAGGCTTTTAGCTCAAAAATAATTGAAATAACTGTTTTGTAACTACAGTGACTATGACTTTTCAAGAGATGTCTTTCTATTTGAGTTCTCTTTACAAGGAATGCATTTTTGCTGCAAAGAGATAAAGAAATCGGCCAGTGCAGTACACTTGGCAGTGGTGGAGCTCCTAACTGATACCATATTTGTTGGCTGTCCATTGCATCGACTGTGTCACTTTCCTTTGAAAGGGAACTGGATGCTAATTTGTTGTGGATGTTGTGAACATCTTGCAGGCTTACTCAAGCCAGTTTATCACTGGGCTATTAACAACTTGATGTGCAGGATGGTCATAATTAAACTTCTGTAGGACAATGAAACTTTGTGGAAATGTTTGTAAGGACATGTGGAAGAGAGGTACTGAATAAATCATTGAAATAAACATGTGTTAATTTCCATGAAAGAGGGGTAACATTTGTTAATTGCGTACCATGTTTACAGTCTAGGTTACAAATGTTGCTCAGTGTGACAACCATCTGCATCAACAACTGACTGGAACGGCTCTAAAAATACCGTTTCGAAATTGTTTGCAGTGCTTTTCAAATGGTGGAGCATGGAATTTTCAGTTATCATGACACAGCTTGTGCACTGCTTGAAGGTTGTGCATTGTGTTCAGTATTCTCAGCTATGGCAACAGTAAATTCTTGAACAATTTGTAGCGCAATTGCTCGCAGGAGCAATTCCCAAATCGCCAGTGAATTCCAACTTCCAAATTGAGTTCTTCAACCCCAGTGCAGGAAGAGGACCTCTCCATATTCATTTTATGTGCCAATACTTGCGAAGAACCGCACCACTATTGCTGTTGTTTTTTGAAAACAGCTTTTTGAGTAAAGCTCTGCTCACCGTGCCCAGAGTCATGTTGACTGTCTGCAATTGTAATACACACTGATGATTTTGTTTCAACCTGTACCCAATGGCAACTCATAACACTAACACTGCTAACAATGCAAATCCTGCAGCATACAGTCCACATTATCCGTATAAAGTTGGGTACCCATACAGTAAATAGTTTTCCATCTTCACTGACTCAGGTAGTGAAAATTTAATTACAACCACTGTGTATATTGGAACCAGTGAGATATTTACTCATTATTTAGTTGGCCTGCTGCAGCTTACACTACTGATGTGGCTCCATTTGTGTCAGCAGCTACAGACGTAAAATTGAAAGAACATTCTTGTTGCTCATTATCAGACAAGAAAGGAAGTGTTCCCACAATGAAACTTTCACTTGGCAGCAGAGTGTGTGCTGATATGAAACTTCTTGGCAGATTAAAACAGTGTGCCAGGCCAAGACTCAAACTTGGGATCTTTTCCAGTAGAGCACTTGCCCATGAAAGGAAAAGATCCTGAGTTCATGACTTGGTCTGGCAAACAGGTTTAATCTGCCAGGAAGTTTCATATCATCCACCACAGAGTGAAAATTTGATTTTGGAAACAACCCCCAGGCTGTGGCCAAGCCATGACTCTGCAATATCCTTTCTTTAAGGAATGCTAGTCCTGCAAGTTTTTCAGCAGAGCTTGCGTGAAGTTTGGAATTATGAGATGAGATATGGCAGAAGTAGAGCTATGGGGACAGATGTGAGTTGTGCTTCGGTAGCTGAATTGTTAGAGCTCTTGCCCATTAAAAGCAAAGGTACAAAATTCAGACCTATGTCTGGCACATAGTTTTAATCTGCCAGGAAGTTTCAAGAAAGTGTTCATTGGTGCACAGCTGAGCAAGTTGGCTGGCCGGGCTGTGCTGTGATGTTCGAACAACAGTATTGCAGGCAGTGACCTATTGTGGTCTTTGTGTGACCAATGATGACAATACTTAAAATCAGTTTCTGATGAACAAAAAACTACTTGATGCATCTGATGATTTTGACAGGTGGTGAGTATGGGGTTCGCGAAAGTGTGTGATCTCTGCTTGTTAATGCATTAGTGGTCAGAGCTTTTAGTGGATTTGAAATCTTGAATGATTTTTGGAATCACTACTCGGGAATGGTATGCCAACTTGACTGCCCAGGGCATATTAGAGTACAGTGTAATTCGTCTGCAGGTGCGTAGTGTGTAGCAAATCTGCAAACAATGCCATGTGTGTCAAAGCTTACATCACTAGCAGACTAGAACAATAACTGCAAGACATAAAATGGGATATCCTGGGTATCTGGGTGACAAGTCTACAAGGAGAAAAACCTGAGACCCTGCCATCAGGTCATGTCACCGTATGAAATAATGAGGATATGTCTTTACATGAAGTTGCTATCCTAGTCAACAGGAATATAAAAAATTCATTCACAAGATGGTATGCATTTCTCTTAGAGTGATATAGACTGAAAATTGAACAGCATATTTAGCATATAGATCCTCCAAGTTTATGCCCCAATCAGCAATTCTGATGAAGAAGAGGTAGAACAACTAAACAAAGATATCACTGAAGGCAAAGATTCTTAGAAGATGCAATTGAGTATCATCGTGGGAGATTTCAATGCAAAAATAAGACAAAATATAGATGGAGACCTATGGAATTCTGGCAACTATGCGTTAGGCTGTAGAACTGAAAGAGGTAAATGAATGGTAGAATATATTACAGCTGAAAAGTTCTGTTCTCTGAATACCTTCTTTAAGAAACCCATCCAATCTTAATAGACATGGAAGAGCTGTGGTCGTCAAACCAGGGAGTGATCAATGGTGATACAAAGCACACTTTCCTAAGAGTGGGTGATTTTTTGAAACAGAAAACATAATTTCAGCAAACTATATCTGAGAAACTTCATACAACAGAATATCTGAGAATGTGGCATTGAACTAAACAAACTTGCTGAGGAAATTACAGGAAGCATCCAAAGTACAGAAAAACAGATCCTGCTCCAGAAATCTAGTAACAGCCAACTTTCAGGTGTACCATGCCACTCATTGAAGACAGGAGACAATGGAAATGAGTCAAGCAGAATATACAGCTCTTAATAAGACTGCCCAGAAAGAAATATGAAAAGATCTAAGGAAATTTAATGATATTCTGATCATGTCCAAACAACTGAAAAAGTTGAAACATGAAACTTTTAAAGACCAGAATGTCTACACGAAGATCTACAATTGTGGAACTCGAGAACTAGAAGGAAGAGTGTCGCAGATAGACATAGTAATGTATGGAAAGTGCTGGCCGAGAATAACGAATTATTTAGGAATAAAGGAGGCAACTCACTGAAAGACAGAATCACTGCGTCATCGACAGGTATACAAACAAAAGGTACAGAGCTTTGCTTTGCTAGCTTTCAGAATGAAAGTCCTTTCTCAAGCTTGTAGCAGAAATTTTATTTTTTATTAAAATTTTATTTGTTATCATATCCTTTCCAGGGGCCTTTCTGTTTCTCATTTAAGTGCATTTTCAACTTCAGCTATAGATACTTCTTGCCCGTCATTCAGGGTTACGTGTTCTTCCTCATGCTGTCTGCCAATGGTCGCAGTCTTGGTAGAAATCTCTAACAGTTTAGTAATCTTATGTCTACCTGTGTTATTTAGGAATAAAGGAGATGGCTCACCGAAAGGCAGAAGTGCTACGTCGCCAACAGGTACACAAACAAAAGGTACAGAGCTTTGCTTTGCTAGCTTTCGGAATGAAATTCCACTCTCAAGCTTGTAGCAGAAACCCCCCCCCCCCCCCCCCCCCCTTACACACACACACACACACACACACACACACACACACACACACACACACACACACACACACGTCTCGCTACATGTGTGGCACAATGTTGGGAGACAAGCATGTGTGTGTGTCATGTTGTTCACCATGGTATTGGTGGCTGCAGCATTCTCGTTGATGTGCTGCTATGTCACAAGAGATTGTTCACAATTGCATAGACATCTCTGTCTAATTACCACAACAAAAGTGCAGATTGTGTGACATTGTATAGTATGGAAAGTAATTAACATAGTAAACTTGTCATACCTGTATATTGTTATAACGACTGTGCTTTTCACTGTGTCGTAAAATCTCTCTTACGAGGCAATGACATACAGAGATTATACAGGGCACTTGCTTCCATGCTGCTGCTACTAATTAGCTAAAATGCTCCTTTAGTGTCCATGGAAACACTGAAATCAGTTTATCAATGCAGCCACTGTCTATTAAAATAATTGAAAATATGTGACAATGAAGTTTGAGTTATTCCTTGGATGCTTGGTCACATAGCATAATGTGTTTAGACAGTTGCATTTAATAAGCAGAAGATTTGGTTTGAAATATTTTCTAACACATTTTTGAAATTTTCTTAATAACTGTGCCTTTATTTTAAGAAACCTATGATAACAGCACTGCTTTCATACACCTATATAGGTGAATCAGTAAGATAAATGTTTTAACAAAAAGTTTTGTGCAGTGAAGAGGCCAGTCCATTGTTCTTCAGTTTTCTACATTTTATTGAGCTATGTTTCTTCATTTTAACCTGTTTCAGTTGAGTAAGGAGATACTGGATCTTCAGCAGTAGGTTCTGTTTGCAAGTTTGCTCCTGACTATATTGAAGTTTGGCTGATAAGTGTCGTACTTTTGTCTGAAAATATGAGCTTTTTCATTCAACACAAACTCTTCTCATGTGAGTATTCCAGTATCGGAGTGAACTGTAGCTTTTAAAAAAAGAGGAACCCATCAAGTCATGCGCTCTTTGACACCTCACATCTTGGAAGATGTGAAGTAAACTTGTCATGATGTGAAGTAAAACCAGATAATCAATCTAGGTGACTTTTTCCATGCTTCAAACACACAACAAGGTGTTTATTGTGCCCATGTTGATCCTCATAGTCTGTTACGATCTAGCAGATGTGTTATTTTTGTGGAAGACTGGCTTCCATACCGAAGAGGTGACTATGGGTGATATGATTACACTCCTGTTGTTTTCCAGCACAAAAACTTATGTGACTTGTTGCACTTGTGGTTGTACAGTGATAAAAAATGAGCCAGCCAGCAATGCCCAGTATCATTCACACACTTTTATCTATTGCAGTTTATCTTGACAGTTCAAGTGTGTGTGGTAGACCACTAATATTTGCACTTGGAAAGGCTAGTGCCTCGATGATTTTGAAGGTACTGTGTCCAAGTGCCTAACTGGACTGCCTGTGATAAAATACCCTTCAGTTTTTTATGTTGCTCTTGTTTCCCCTCAACTCGCAGTGAGATGGTAAATATATGGGACAATATAATCACAAGGGAACTTGTGAACTATTTTATCCACCAGTGTAACAGGAAAGCTACGCGAGTGTCCCCTTCTCCCCCCCCCCCCCCCCCTTACACACACACACACACACACACACACACACACACACACACACACACAGTTATTTACTTTACTATTTCTCTTTGTGGTCAGTAGAAACATACAATGGCCTTACAAAGTTGTAATTCTGTACCATTCCCATATAAATGACTTATTTCAATTAACCACGTACATCCCATCCTTATAACTGGTGAGAGTGTTCTTACATTTTGAATCTATACAGTTGAAAGCAAGTTATAACAAACTGCATTCTGTAAGGTAAAGAAAATTGTCATTTTCCATGTGTTAAAGAAATGACTAAACAGTACACAGAACTAAATTTATAGCTAGCAGATACTGAAATATTGTATCTCAGTATTTATTTGTTTTGTGCATTGACTTTAAAATTTCTTTTTTCTTAGACGAATTAAGTTCTTACTTTGAGCTCATAATCTAATGCATAATTAAGATTAATTAGTATAATAGATAATGGAGGTAAATAGTGGATGAAACATTCCCATCATACACATCTTTGTTGTATTAATTACCTCCATTATGTTTACCTACATTATACTTTTCAGAGTAAGTATTAAAAACTTAGTTCCATCAGAGTAAGAATACCATCCATGGCATGGCACATCTGGCAATGTGCTTCTTACTTATGTTTACAACAGTTGGTGGTGCATCTGTATTCAGCTGTTGTTCATCACATTGATAACTGATTGTTGACAAACAGTGAAGATGACATCATTCAACAGGAACGACATTTATCAGACATTTCTTCTACAGTCAAGTGAGGTCAATGATATCCATTGTACTTTGAAAATTACCGTTGTATTCAAAATCTCATATAGAAGATACATTGGAAAACATTATTGCTCATTTAGTGTGAAAAATGTTCTCTCTCTCTCTCTCTCTCTCTCTCTCTCTCTCTCTCTCTCTCTCTCTCTCTCTCTCTCTTTTGAAGTCGCATTGCAATGGTGCATGCAGTGTAATTTAGCGATTAGCACCACTGAATGGCTTGTTTCGAATTGCTAGTTAAAACCTGACCACCAGCAATTATTTGTTATTTAGTATTATTACTTCTCGAAGGTCCTTGTAATTTCTTATGTTTATGATGTTTGTGTGTTCTGAAATATTCAGTGTTTGTATAAATAGTAGCGCTCTCCACCCACGAGTTCAGTTCTGTTCTGGGTCTACATTGGTGTTTGTAATAAACATGCTTTCATTGATAAGTGTTGTATTTCAATGATGAATGTGCTTTCGAATTTGGACTTGGGACTTGATTATGATGTGACATTATTTGGCGGAGATAGTGGTTGCTTTAAAACAGCTACAGCACCATTGCTCTAATCAGGTAACACAAAAGCTGTAGCTTACAAGGACAGGAACTGGAATACAAGCTGTAAATGGTTGCCTAGGTTCAAATATTCAGGATACCAATGGGTTCCAAAACAAGAAGTCAGCTACACATCCCCCCCCCCCCCCTCCACCCCCCATTGGGCTTGTGGCTCTTTCATGAGTACATGCGTGACGCACACGGGGCCCCCAGGCTGCATTTCCTTCACACTGCCCCTCCCTCCATCCCTATCCTTGCTCCTTTCCCACTGCTCCTGCCTTCCGTTTTGTTGGTGTTCTGATTTTTGTCGGCCTGGCTATTCACCTGGTTCCCTGTATTGCTTGCAATTTTGTACCTCCCACCTGTTCTCTTTCATCCTTTGTGGTGTTTAGGTCTGCACTTTGGTTTGACCTCCACTTTGAAATTTTCTGTTTTTAGTGTGAGCCATTTGGGGAAGAACTCCTTCCCTAGCATCTATGGAGTGGATTCCTCTACCCCCTTCCTGCCCCTCTTCCTTCCCTGCCGTAGCCCCTCTCCACCCTGCTAATTCACCAGCATGTGTAACCAGTCTCTGTGGTTGGACTGTCACGTACCTACCTGGCTGAGCCCCCTGCCAACACAGAGGTCACACTACTGATACCTGAGCTGTTCCCTCCCCATGTATGCCAAGGAGTGGTTACTTATCTTCTTTGAGCATTGAAACTCCCTGCAATAGCGGCCGTGCCAGGTGGCCTTTGATGTGGCTGGGTGGTGCCCATGGGGAAAGCCCCTGATCAGAGTGGGTGGTATCAGGGTGGATGCTTGGCACATGAAGTATATCAAGCTGCAAAAATCTGGACGTTCTCAAATAGTGAATGCTGCATCGCATGATGCAGCAGCCCCCCCTTTCCCTGGCTACACCATGGGAGGAGGCCCAGGCTCACCATCTTAGGGTGAAACACTTTCCCCACTACTTCGTCTGTACTAGGATGAACAGGGACACATTCACCACCATAAAGCCATCGTTCTTGTTTTTTGGAGAATATCAACGACAAGTTCGGTGAAGTAGAGTCTCTCAGTAAGATGTGGTCCCCTCCCTGTTGATCAAAGCTGCTTCTGCCACTTAATCTGCAGCTCTTCATGCTTGTGATCATCTTGGCAATGTTCCAGTGTCTATTAGTCCTCAACAATCTCTCAATATTGTCCAGGGAGTGATTTTTCATTGGGATTTCATCCTGCAAACTTATGAGGAACTCGTGGCTCATCTGGAGCGGCACGGTGTTCGATGTGTGCAGAAAGGTTGCAAAGACAACTACACCGATACCGACGTCTCTGTTCTGGCTTTTGAGGGGGATATCCTCCCAGAGGAGGTAAAGGTTATGTGCGACAGATGAGATGAGAAGCTGTACATCCCACCATCCATAAAGTACTTCCGATGCTTGTGTTTTGGGCATATGACTTCCCGCTGTATGGTGGACCCTTTGTGTGGTGACCGTGGACACCCACTCCACGAAGGAAGCTCCTGTGTTCTGCCACCTGTGTGTGTGTCAGTTGTCAAGACCGCCACTTCCCTCACTCACCAGATTGCCCAGCTTATAAGAGAGAAAGGAAGATCCAGAAGTATAAGTCCGTAGATTGCCTGTCATATGCTGACGCTCGCCAAAAATATGAGACACTCCACCCAATGTCAGTTTCTTCAACTTTTCCCTCTGTTTCATCCTTTTCCCCTCCTTCCTTACCCCATCCCTGTCCCCACTCTCCTCTGCCCCTCCCCTGCACTTCCCACAACCTCCCCTCTAGGAGCCACGCCCTCTCCCCGGGCAACGAAGTGTGCCCCTTTTGCATCATCTGCCTGTGATTTGCCCCCCCCCCCCCTCCTTTAGGACCCCTCTCCCCAGCATCTCTCAGGCCACAACTCAGCCACGAGATGCACCACTTGTGCACCCCAAGGTTGCCGACTCTCTTTGGGTTCCAGATCTTGCAGACGTCTGTACTCCTTCTGCGCCCTGCCCTCCCCCACCTCTGAAAGAGAAGAAATGACACCCCCCCCGCCCCATGCCCCCGGAGATGCCATCTCCCCCTTCGCAACCTTAGTCTGACATCTTATTTATGTATGTCACCCCATCCTAATCGGTGAAGATCACTGAGCAAATGAAATGACCACCTTTCAACTCCTTTATGCCACATGATCCAGCGGAATTGCAATGGATACTGTCGTCACCTACTGGAAATATGTCATCTTGTTTCCTCCTGTTCTGCATTCTGTCTTTCTCTTCAAGAAACACATTCCATGATGACCACTCTCTAATGTTCCGTGTTTTATCAGAACCATGCCAGCTCTTGGGTAGCATCTGGAGGGGTCTGCACTTGCATCATCTGCCTGTGACTTGCCCCCCCCCCCCCCCCCCCTTAGGACCCCTCTCCCCAGCGTCTCTCAGGCCACAACTCAGCCACGAGATGCACCACTTGTGCACCCCAAGGTTGCAAGTTCACATTAATGTCATTAGTGAATGGATCATCCTTCGTACCAACCTGGAAGCAATAGTAGTTAGAGTGCAAACGGCTCCTGCACTCACTGTTTGCAGTGTCTACCTCTCTCCAGGTAGGCCACTTCATTATGTTGAACTGTGTGCCTTAATACAGCAACTCCCGCTCCCCATTTCTCCTCCTCAGGGACTTCAGTGTCCACCACTCGCTGTGGAGGAGTACCACTTCAATGGGTAGGGGTCTCCTAATTGACCATCTTATTATTATGCATTTTTGTTGTTGACCCACAGTTCATCCCAATGCAGAACTTTATTTAGGTGACCAGCTCCTTGATGTGGTAGCACAGACCCATTTCTTGGACCTTATTTTTGATAAAAAGCTGATGTGGCTGCCTCATATTTGCCACCTTAAGACTACATGCATGGTGCTCTAGTCTTGTCCAGACTAGATTATGGTTGTCAGGTTTATGGTTCAGCAGTTCCCTCCACTTTGAAACTCCTTGACCCTGTGCTTCATTGTGGGGTGTTTCTGGCTATTGGTGCTTTTCATACTAGTCTCGTTGACAGTCTCCTCACAGAAGTGGGAAGCCCTCCCCTCGAAAAACGATGTAGCAAACTCCTGGTTCCTTTCGGAATCACCATTTGCCAATTCCCTGACCATTCTGTGTACCCTGCCCTCTTTGCAAACAAGGGATGTCTCCCTCCTGATAACTGCCCTCCACTCACTGGAATCCATTCCTTGTATTTCCTCCCACACACTCTCTTGGATGGTGCCTAGGCCACGGATTAGCACCGAACTATTCCAGGGTCCTGAGGTCTCTGTTGCCCATATGGTTTTCCAGTGTCTTGTACATTCCATCCTTGCAGAGTTCCAGGTTGCTACCATCTTCTACACTGATGGTTCTAAGACGATAGAAAATGCAGGGTATACTTTCGCATCTCGTACTGGCATAGAACACCATTTATTGCTGGGATCATTTAGTGTGTTCACAGCAGAGTTCCTAGCCATTCACAGAACCCTCCATTTTGTTTCTCAGACCTCCCTCCATGTACAGACTCAATGAGCAGCCTGCAGGCTATCAACCAATACTACTCTCATCACCCATTAGTCTCTGTTATCCATGACCTTCTCCCTGCCCTTGGCCGTGCTGTCTGCTCATTTGTCTTTCTCAGGGTCCCAAGTCATGTGGGCATCCCAGGGCATGAACTGGCTGACCGTTTGGCTAGAGAAGCAGATACTTACCCCCATTCTGTTTCATGATTCCAGCTGCAGATCTATGTAACATCTCTCGTTGCCCAAAAGTGGCGCGACGTCTGGTGTGCTACTGCTCTCAGTAATAAACTGTGGACAATTTAAAGTAGTCTGCTACGGTTTGGCACTCTTCCTTCCACTCCTCTCGGAATGAGTCCACTGTCTTATGCCGTCATACCAGGCTCACTTTTTGTTTCATCTTGTGTAATGAACCACCGCCACAATGTGGTTATGGAGCCAGTCTGACAGTATCCCATATATCGGTGGAATGTCCCCTTCTTTCGGCCCTTCATGCTAAGTACAGTCTTCCAGGTTAAGTTTTGTATTAGCAAACGATTCGTGGGTGGTTGAACTGGTCCTCAGTTTCCTCCAGGAATGTGGTTTTTATTTTCAGATATAAGGTTTTGTTTTACACCTGGAGTAGGGAAGAGTGTTTGTGATTGGGACTTCTCTTCAGGTTTTCTCGGCCTCGGACACATGACCACACTCCCCCTTGCAAAGACCATTCTTTGATTCCTGTGTTTTCCTAGTTTTTAGATTTGGGCTACCATTTTATAACTTCTACTGTGTGTGTCTAAGCTTTTAGTTCACCCCCCTCTCTTCCGTGTGTAACTTGGGATCGCGAGACTGATTACTTCGTCATTTAGTCCCATAACTCCCCTCAATCAATCAATCACCTACACATCAGGCATCCATCAGTGTTTTCCCGAGATGCTAGTCCAGAGACTAATCGGCTGAAAGATATTTGACCAAGTCACCTAATACAATAGGTTGGATGACATATTGTGTTTGGCAAATTTGTACTTTTATTTGGCTGGTACAGCTCATCAGTGATTCGCGAACAACAAAGAGAAACTTGATAGCTGAGACAAAATCCAGGACAAACTGAAGAAAACATTTGTTGAAAGTCAGCAACAAGTCCTCTTACTGGAAGAACAATTGAAGAACAAGGCTCAGTGTAATTGGGAAATGACAGTCCTACATACAGAATGTTTTTGCCTTATGCCTAATTGTGAATCAAAAAATGATGAAAATTGACAAAATGTCACACTTGCTGAAAGGAGTCACAGAAAACATGTATGTAGCTCCTCTGGTAAAGGAAATCACAGCAATTGAGAAATTCATCAAGTAGTGCAACCATGTCAAGGAAATGCAACAGAAAAAGTCAGACAAAAGAAGTATTATCTACTACCAAATGTTCTCTCTATGGCAGTTGTGGAAGACTGTGGTAATGGAGTTCATCCTGATTCCAAGAAAATAAGAGTAGTCGAAGATTTTCTAACTCCTTAGCACATTTGTGATGTGAGAAGTTTACTCGGACTGTGCTCATACTACTAGCGATTGATAGAGGCCTTCTGCACCAAGGCACGCCACTTGCAGGAAATACTGCAGGGAGATACCAAATTTTCAGGGAACGAGCTGCGAGGGAAATATATTCTTGTCATTAAGGAAACACTAACATCATCATCATTATTCTTGTTGTTAAGGAGACACTAACATCATTTTTAGTCTTAGAATTGTATGATCAGAGTATTGAGACAGAACTTCACACTGACGTTAACAGTTGTGATCTAGGTGCAGTCCTAGTTTAAATTCAGGACGGTGCTGAAATACTGATAGTTCATGCTTCCAGAATACTCCCCTAGACCCCAATGAACTACTCTGCAGTTGAGAATGTGTGTCTTGCAGTTGTTTGGGCCATCAACATGTTGTGGCCACTTTATTTGGCAAACCATTCCCAGTTATGAGTGCCCTCCATTCCTGTGCTGGCTGCCTAGCCTGAAGGCTCTGTTGGGTCTATTGATTAGATGAGCAATGAGGCATCAGGAATATATTGTCACAGTGTTATTTAAAAGCAGACACAAACAAAAGGAAGTCGACTGTCTTGCAAGGTTGGTGGGTGAATCGGCAGTCTGTATGAAATCTCTATCGTTGCTGCACTCCCTATTAGATCATCACTCCTGATTATCAGGCTGTATGGTGGGTAACAGTCAGGTTGGTATCACAGCACTGTCCTGGGCTTCTCCAGACACATCTTCGTTGGTACACAGTTTGAAGCGAGACTCATCACTGAAAACAGTTCTACTTCAGTCAGTTAGATTCCTGACTGAATCTGCCTGACACCACTGTAAACAGCCTTGTTGGTGTTGATTACTCCAACCAGCTTGTTTGAGCCCAACCACATATCCTTCCTTAATATATGTGTATATAGTTTGCCTGCATGAGGCATAGTCACTGTCCCACTGAGTACACAAAATGAAATTTGCAAAGACATTCTGCTCTGGTGTCAACATGTCTGTCATTTACTCTCCTTGCCAGCTGCACGGTGAACACATTCATCTGTTGCCCACCAAATTTCACAGTTTTGCATTTTTCATTGATACCTGTATGAATATGAATTTGTGACCAATTTACATAACTCCTTCGTGGTGAATCTTTCTTTCTTCCTTCTCTCTCTCTCTCTCTCTCTCTCTCTCTCTCTCTCTCTCTCCATCACTGGCCAGGTCTCTACTGATTCTTTAGACTCCATGTGAGCCATACCAGTGATGGAAGCATGTGCCATAATTACCTCCAGGCCATTTTGTACCAGTTTCGTCTGCAATGGTTCCATTCCACCGGTTTGGAATCGACCTCTTGGGGAGATTCCCAAAGTAGACCAATTGGAATCTATGAATAATAGTGTGCACTGAATACCCCACCTGTTTTGCTATCACCAAAGCTGTGCCGACTGCCAAAACTCCAGAAATTGGAAAGTTCCTTGTAGAAAACACCATTTTGAAGAATGGAGCACCCTGTGTGATCATATCAGATTGTGAAAAAGTTTTCCATTCGGACTAGTATCAGAGATAATTTCATGTTACGTCATCACCCACAGGATAACTGCCCACCACCTACAGCAAATTACCTCACAATATACTGTAATAAGACATTGGCAGATATGCTGTCAATGTATTTTGATGTTGAACAGAGATATTGGGGTACAAAACCATCCATTGTGTCATTTGTATACAAAACAGAGGTACAAGACCTTATGGGCTTCATACTGATCATTCTGCTCCATAGTTTTGTGCAAAAAGAACAATGGTACACTGTTCCTGTTTCAACCCAACAATACTCTAGAAGACTGTGTGCAATACCTCATCACCAGAATGGAAGAAGCAAGGCAGCTGGTTTGCATATGGAGCCTGGACACCCTGGAGAAAGACTGAGGGTACTGTAACACCAAAACTGAACAGTGAGATACCGCCGTGAATCTTGGTATGGATGTTTACACCTATGTGGAAAGTGCAAGTATCAGGAAAATTATTTAAGTGGTACTTTGTATTGTAGCCTTTGTTGCTCATCAGATGACACATACAAAGATTATGACCTTTCATCAAGAAGACTAAAGCAGAGAGGTGTTGTTCATGTCCTCTGAAGAAGCCCTCAAGATGTGCAGATCGATGATGGGGGCTTCTCGTTCAAGGAAACTGACCGCTGTCCAGAGTTCCATTCTGTTCTGGCTGTACATTGGTGTTTATAATAAACAAGCTCTTAGTGTTTAGTGTCATATGCCATTGACAACCCTACACTAGGAATTGGACTTTAATGTTGTTACTCTTCAACATTAGTGTAGAGAGGTATTCTGCTTGTCCATAAGAAGCTTTTACTGTGGAGAGTATCTTTCTTGGAAATTATTGAAAAAAGTGAATGGAACGAGAAATAAAAGAAAGTGTAATTTCATCAGAATACTGTTACACGAATATTAACAAGAGAAATCTGTCAGTCAAATCAATTTCATGCCATAATTTATTTTTAGTGAATCGAGAAGGTTATAGTGGTGCTAATGCTAGTCTTTGGGTATGTCTTTTGTTACTTATTTCAATTTCCTTCTTTCAGTTCCTGAAGAAATTGAACCGCCAGGAACGAGTAGTTGAAGAAGTCAAATTGTCTCTGAAACCATATTATACCAGTAAAAAAATCAACAAGGAAGAATATAAAGAAATATTACGGCGATCAGTGCCAAAGGTGAGTTTTATAGTATCCACTTGTCAACTCAAATATGAGCAACTTGAGGGAACACAGTGGTAAGTGCTGTTGTAATTTATTTTGAGTTATAGGACAATTGGTGCTACCTATGAGCAGCAGAATGAAATACACCAGGAATAAGTTCTAATTTCACTCGACAGATATCGGGGTGATACTTCATGGTGAACGCCAGTAGCTGCCTGTCAGTCACATAATGGCAAGTGACAGGTAAAATGGCTGGCACTAAGAGGGACCCATGTACATTTTCTGAGTTTGTAACTGCTTTTGATGCATTACAAGAAAACTAAGATGATGATAGTGATCCAGATATCTCTGATCAGGATCCTGAGTACATTCCCAATGATGTAGATGACTCAAAGATATGTAAAATCACAAATCTATTGTACTCAGTATGATTCACGAACATAATGGTAAGTGCATGTACATACCATTATGTTCCTAAATGCAGGGAATATGAGGTTAACAACAATTATGATGATAATGATAGTGGATTTCGAACTGGCCTTAATATTGAGCAGTCTGTCACTGTCTCAGATTAAGGGGCAGAACAGATGAGGGGTCTTCTCGGAAAAGGTTCAGATGCACCTCATCGGCAAGACATGTAATGATTCTGGTGCAAAGTTAGTTTCAGGAAATGTGAAAGACAAAAACCCTGCTCTTACTCTTTGATTACAATACGATGGACCCAGACTCATTGTCCCACTATTACATTCTCCTGTTCATCATGGATTTTTCGTGTCACTAAAACCATCATGTTTGGACAATTGGCACATCTGTGACTATTGATGAAGTGCTTTCAAGCAACAAGCTGTACAGTTAAGTATTCTGGTAACTCTGTGTAAGTGTTCTCATATGATTATATATTATTGTTTTGTTGTCAACATATGTGATTTGGGTAACATAATGGAATCTCCACTACGTTAATGTCTTTATTTTTGTATATATCATATGTTATAGTCAATTCTTTTTATGTCTGTGTGTGCTAAAAGCTATCCAGTACAAAATGAATATATGAATAAAATTATTCAGATTTGTGAATCAGTTGCCAACTTTAATCCTCTGTATCTCGAAACTTACATTTTGTCACTCAGCATTGTTTTTCCCTGACCAACGCATATGTTTCAAGAAGTTTGTAGGTTATACATGTTAATTTCTTGTATAAATTGTCCATTGCTTTATACTCTCTATATGCTGCCATGTCATTCAGTTGAGTAATTCACCATTTTACATGACTGGAATGGTCGTTGTTGTGGTCTTCAGTCCAAAGCCTGGTTGATTCAGCTCTCCACGCTACTCTATCCTGTGCAAGACTCTTCATCTCCAAGTAACTACTGGAACCTAAATCCTTCTTAATCTGCTTACTGTATTCATCTCTTGGTCTTCTTCTACAATTTTTACACTTCCTGCTTCCCTCCAGAACTAAATTGGTGATGCCTCAGAATGTGTCCTACCAACCAATCCCTTCTTGTAATCAAGTTGTGCCACAAACTTGTCTTCTCCCCAATCCTATTCAATACCTCCTCATTCGTTATGTGATCTACCCATCTAATCGCTAGCATTCTTCTATAGCACCACAATGCAATAGCTTCTGTTCTCTTTTGTCTTCACTATTTATCATCCATGTTTCAGTTCCATACACGACTACACTCCATACAAATATTTTCACAAAAGACTTCCTAACACTTAAGTCTATACTCACTGTTAACAAATTTCTCTTCTTTAGAAATGTTTTCGTTGCCATAGCCAGTCTACATTTTATATCCTCTCTACTTTGACGATCATGAGTTATTTTGCTGCCCAAATAGCAAAACTCATTTGCTGCTTTAATTGTCTCATTTCTTAATCTGATCCCTCAGCATCACTTGATTTAATTTGAATACATTCCATTATCCTTGTTTTGCTTTTGTCGATGTTCATCTTATATCTTCCTTTCAAGACAGTGTCCATTCCATTCAACTGCTCTTCCAAGTCCTTTGCTGTGGCTGACAGAATTACAAAGTTGTCGACAAACCTCAAAGTTTTTTTTCTTCTCCCTGGATTTTAATTCGTACTCAAATTTCTTCGTTGGTTTCCTTTCCTGCTTGCTCTCTCAACCACTGCTTCCCTTTCGTGCCCCTCGACTCTTATAACTGCCATCTTGTTTCTGTACAAATTGTAAATAGCCTTTCGCTCCCTGTATCTTACCCCTACCAGGTAACATTGTCAAAAGCTTTCTATCATCTTTAGTGATTGTCAATCTGAGAACCAAGAAGTTCTCAAGAACAAATGCTTAACACTGAAATACTGTGACCAAGAACAACGCTTCCTATTTTCCTTTATGGGTTGTTTCATGTTTATAGCAATTGAGACAAGAATGAGAATAGTTGGCAACTGTGTGTAAAAGTTGTAGGTTTTCCTACCACTGTTCCTCACCATGTAAGCTTGAGCCACAGCTCTCACTTCTAGTATACAATAGACAATTTCATTGAAAAATGTATTTAAAAAATAATACCACGTTTTGTATATTTCAGATATGTATGAACACAATCTCCATAGTTTCATTATGAATGGTTCTGTTAATTTTCAAAAATGTCCATGAAAATCACAAAATAATTAAATATTTTGATATGTTCTGACGCAATGCTGAAATTGTTCAATTTTCAGTGTAATTCTAATAGTAAAGTTGTTAAAAACTTCAGTTATGCAAGCAGTAGTAGCCATTGGTAATTACTGTGTTGATGAATTGTGAACACTGGTTGAGTCCCAACCCTAACCCAATTATGCAAGCAGTAGTAGCCATTGGTAATTACTATATTGATGAATTGTGAACACTGGTTGAGTCCCAACCCTAACCCAAGGCTTAACAACTCACTGATTTTGAATGTGGGCACTCACGCCTGATCATGCTCTTGCTTGCGTGCAGAGCAGTCGCACAATGAGGGAAACACTTGCGGATAATACGGTTGCAGCAACATATTGATGCACTGAGTCTGAAATAGAGGAAGGTCTGTTTTTGCAGTGGTGCCATACAATAGCAGCAATGGCAACTTGGCAGTGTGTAACACCAACAGTGTCCTTGTTCTCCAATCTGCAGCAGGAGGAATTGTATCCTTTTACACAACAAGTGGGTTCTCAAAACATTTAGTGTACTTTCAAACGTTGTGATTTCAGACAGTTTTGTCGTTATTTTGATTATAACTTTCATATATATTGTTGGATTAAATTGATTGTTATGGAAGTGGTAGGGTCTATGTGTAATGAATAAAATATCCCAGAACTAGAAAGAGTATGTATAGGTATATTTATCTGAGACAGTTAAATAGTGTGTCCGAAGTCACCCCATGGATTGGGGTGATTTCGGACACTTGTGGTTTTTAAATCTGTGTCCGAAGTTACAGTACGTAGAGGGCGAATGCGTACAGTTACAGCCTCTTTTTTTTTAAATTCTACATGCTTTTTATTTGATTTTGGTGACATTTTACACATTTTAAGGTAGCCCTTTGTTACGAATAAGTAATATGGAATGATATAATGAATTTTATATATTACAGATAAGTTTTTATTTTGCAAGAATTTAAATAAATTTTTTTATAGTTCTTAACAGAAATATTATAAACAGACAGAAACAAACGAAGTAATTTAACTAAAAGGTCAAAATAATTTTTCTCACTCAATATTCTAAATTAAGTTGCAAACACTTTAAATAAATTATTGTCTTCGAGTCTAAAGCACATCTTCTCGAAAAATGAACATTCCTCTCTTCTCAACTGGTGTGGGATGTATTCTCGAAATTTGCAATGTTCATCGGGGACATTAGGAAACACAAATATGTTTTTACTGTTCTCGTGTGGGTGCAAGAATTTCACACTTTTCAGAGCACCAACATTTGTGGCCACTCCAACGTACTGCCTTGTTTGCTCCTTGTTTCCACATTTATATTTGTACTCTGCAACAAGAAAAGCCTCTTCTTTCAGCAGTAAAATTTCATTGTGTGATCTGTTGTTTTCACTTTCACTACTGCTAGAAACTTGTTTTCAGCACTGTTTTTGTTTCCTTGAAAATCTAGGCCAGTGATTGATTTTCCAGGTTGAACGTCTAGTTTGCAGAGACGGTGGGAGTTACCAAGCTTATTTGGAGGATAATGAATTTCTTTGAGCATTTCTTCAAAACTGGAAGACCATGTGTCTGCTTTGCTTTGCTGGCTCTCCTCATTATCAGGCGATTTTTGTAAGGCATGATCTGGATCAAAAGGGATTAAGCCTGTGGCACAAAATCCACCCTTTATGTTTTCCTTGGAGTTTGCTGAAATCTTAGTCAGTGTTTGCTTCAGAAGAGATAGGAAGGCATCTTTGGAAATGGTCCCACGAGTGTGTTTCTTCCAATCAGTTAATACAGCTCACACGCTGCTTTAATTAGTCTGAAGAAGCTTACATCGGGCGGTTGGAGGAGGTGCGTGCTGTTGGAGGGAAGGAGAATGAATGAATTATTGTTCTGCTCACACTCTTCAATAACACGTAAAGACATGTGACTGGATAAGTTGTCTCCAATCATGACTGTTGGCCCATTTTGCCTCTTCAAATAGGGCAAAGCGATTGTAAAGAACCAGTCTTCAAATACTGGCAGGTCAAACCACCCACTTTTGTTTCTATTGAAGCAAGTTCCTTGTGGTCTACGTTCTTGCTACCTGTCACACAAATGCTCTGATTTGTAAAGGACGTACGGAGGAAGCAGTTTACCATCAGCACTAGCTGCCGTCATTATTGAGACACTAGATTTTGATGAGTCCATCACTTTTTCAGCATGCTTACTCGCTCATTTTGTAATTATCTGCTGCTTGCCTGGATCATCTGACATGTTGGTTTCATCATAGTTGATCATGTTGGTAGGTGTGAGATTTTCCAGCCTTGCCTTGATATTGGAGATAAACATCTTAATAGTCTCTTTGTCCACTTCTGTACGAGCTCATTTAATATTTTCGCTTAAGCAAACAGAAAGATCTTCTGAATGTCTTCTCCTGGCAAATTATTACAAAATTTCTTCTCTTTTCGGCCAGATTTATCAAGGTACCCTTTAACTAAATATGTAATATCCAATATAGTGAAGGGAAATCTCCAATGTGCAGTCCTGAAGATACCTTGCTTCAACATTTCTTCTTCTTCCTTATTTAGCACTGGCTGTCCTCCCATTTTTTTCAAACGCGTTTCTGCAATTTATTTTGTAGGGTTGATTTAGGTATACCATACAAATCACACGCTTTTCTGTACAATAATTTCCCACTCTGAATATCATGAACACCTTTATCTAAAAGTTCCAGGTCATAATTAAACCATACTGTAGCACCTCTGCTGCTCTTATACGTTGTTGGTATTGTCCAAAATCAGCCCACACAGTACACAGTTTTACGAAATCTGTTGTTATTTTATAACCTTCCACGAGAAACTCGACAAACTTGTACAGAAATTGTCTTAATGCAGTTACAGGGTGTTTCAAAAATGACTGGTATATTTGAAACGGCAATAAAAACTAAACGAGCAGCGATAGAAATACACCGTTTGTTGCAATATGCTTGGGACAACAGTACATTTTCAGGCGGTCAAACTTTCGAAATTACAGTAGTTACAATTTTCAACAACAGATGGGACTGCAAGTGATGTGAAAGATATAGAAGACAATGCAGTCTGTGGGTGCGCCATTCTGCACGTCGTCTTTCTGCTGTAAGCGTGTGCTGTTCACAACGTGCAAGTGTGCTGTGGACAACATGGTTTATTCCTTAGAACAGATGATTTTTCTGGTGCTGGAATTCCACCGCCTAGAACACAGTGTTGTTGCAACAAGACGAAGTTTTCAACGGAGGTTTAATGTAACCAAAGGACCGAAAAGCGATACAATAAAGGATCTGTTTGAAAAATTTCAACGGACTGGGAACGTGACGGATGAACGTGCTGGAAAGGTAGGGCGACCGCATACGGCAACCACAGAGGGCAACGCGCAGCTAGTGCAGCAGGTGATCCAACAGCGGCCTCTGGTTTCCGTTTGCCGTGTTGCAGCTACGGTCCAAATGACACCAACGTCCACGTATCGTCTCATGCGCCAGAGTTTACACCTCTATCCATACAAAATTCAAAAGCGGCAACCCCTCAGCGCCGCTACCATTGCTGCACGAGAGACATTCGCTAACGATGTAGTGCACAGGATTGATGACGGCGATATGCATGTGGGCAGCATTTGGTTTACTGACGAAGAAGCTTATTTTTACCTGGACAGCTTCGTCAATAAACAGAACTGGCGCATATGGGGAACCGAAAAGCCCCATGTTGCAGTCCCATCGTCCCTGCATCCTCAAAAAGTACTGGTCTGGGCCGCCATTTCTTCCAAAGGAATCATTGGCCCATTTTTCAGATCCGAAACGTTTACTGCATCACGCTATCTGGATATTCTTCGTGAATTTGTGGCGGTACAAACTACCTTAGACGACACTGAGAACACCTCGTGGTTCATGCAAGATGGTGCCCAGCCACATCGCATGGCCGACGTCTTTAATTTCCTGAATGAATATTTCGATGATCGTGTGATTGCTTTGGGCTATCCGAAACATACAGGAGGCGGCGTGGATTGGCCACCCTATTCGCCAGACATGAACCCCTGTCAAATGTTTCGGGTAATTTCATTCAGAGACTACGCCATATTATTGCTACACATGGTGGATATGTGGAAAATATCGTACTATAGTTTCCCAGACCGCAGCGCCATCTGTTGTTGACAATTGTAACTACTGTAATTTCGAAAGTTTGTCTGCCTGAAAATGTACTGTTGTCCCAAGCATATTGCAACAAACGGTGTATTTCTATCGCTGCTCGTTTAGTTTGTATTGCCGTTTCAAATATACCGGTCATTTTTGAAACACCCTGTAGCTACTGAGCGCACCAACAATGACGTTTACAATAACTTCTCGCTTGACGCAACAATAGAAAGTTTCCACTTCACGATAATGCACGGATTTTTAACATTAAGACTGCTCGTTAATTATTCACCTAGGGAAACAATGATGCAAAATAAAAGTTGTGGAAAGCTAAAAATGCAATCTTGGTCTTAAAATAACTGGTGCACGGATGTTAAAATAAGTAACTCTTTGTTTCTATGCAGTGGCAAAGAGCAAATAAGCCATACTGTCCGAATTCGCACCAGTGTCCGAAATCACCCCGTTTGACGGTATTGTAAAACATTGAATACTTTCAGGAAGTTCAGTTTACAAAGGCATTACATATCATCGTGTCAAAGAATATGGAAACAGAAAATTTGATGGACCTGAGCATGTATAAGAGGTTTTATTAAAACTTAATCCTTACAGTCCTGAATTTTTTCTGGAGGAAGGAAAATTTTAATTCATGTGGTAATGCCATTAGGTGATTTTTAAAATAATTTTAGATGCAAGTTTTATACAAAACATACTTCGTACACTTTGTGTCATTTTGTGGACTAAACTAACTAATTGCGAAATATTCTCTATTGTAATAAATAATAAATTGATCATTCAATAACTACCATGCAGATAAACAATAACGATATTAAATTATACAGTGGAATATAGTGAATCAATCTTATCTGTGTATTCTGGTGGTCATGAGCTGCTACAAGCTGCTGTGCACTGCTACATTGACTTGCTGGTATTTTTATAGTGATGCCTGACAGTTGGCAGCACTTGTGCCTGATGAAAATGTCGAACATTCACAAATGTGTACATCGGATTTCCATTGGGGAAAAAAATACTTGTTTGCAGCTAAGAGACAGTAAAAGGTAATATACATGATTGTAGCCAGAGGGTCTGAAAGAGTTAAAAGGAAGGTCTCCGAAGAGAGAAGAATTGAGTGAGTGTGCCATTCAGATTGTAAAGAGTGTGTTGCTTATTCTTTAGCTCTCTACACTTTCATAGATAGTGCAGCTGAATGTGGCATTCTTAGCATCATTGAAGAAAATCTAGAAAATATAAGTTTGTCATGGAACTTAGTGCCTACAGACAGAGTGCCAGTCATGTTGGGAGAAAAAAATCAGTATTTGTATTGGATTCGAGTGAGAAAATGAAAGTTTCCTGTATTCAATTTGGGCTGATCAGCAGCTTAAAACAATTTACCTGTATATCAGTGAGGAATATAAAGCCAGTCTAGATTTCCCTCTGGATCGATTTCTTTGTTTATACATATGTACATGAAGCCTACCCACCTTATTCTCTGCGATGATGGGTAGGGCACAGTATAAACTACTCACAAGCTTCCACTCACTGTCTACACACAGAGCACATTTGCTGTGAACACATTTGCTGTGAAGCCCTGCCCTAACCAAATTATCAGGGCAGTCATGCCTTTGTTGAGTGGATCACCTGCAGTTTGTCCTAAAACATTCATTCACTGGAGTCCACTGCACAGGATATAATTTGTAATAATAATAATAATAATAATTATAATTATAATTATTATTATTATTATTATTATTATTATTATTATTATTCCACATTCTTAAGTTAAAGAATAACTATTTCAAACAAGTTGCATTTAAACTCAGTTTGTGTATCATTAAAGGTAATGAATATTCCAATTTTTTTCGATTTTCATCCCAGTCATTGCAACTGTGAAATCTTTTAGCATTTTTTTATACATAAACAAAGTTTACTGGTGTAGCTTCAGAGCAAAAGCCATGTCTGCAGGTTGCAAGAAAAGAACGGCATTTTTAAAGCAATAATTCTTGCTATGCTGTTACTGCCTGATATAAAGGCAGACTTTTTTAATATTTTAAAGATATTTTTTTTTAAAAAATGGGCATTGTTAAATGGTTAAAATATTTTATGTAATATGTTAAAATGAATTACATGAAAATGAAAATGAAACACATAAAGAAGAGAGACCAGAGAGTTGTACTAGTAAGAAAAAAATTAGAACAAGAATGTGCACAGCCTTGTGTTAGCATTAATTTATGCATATGAGATTTACTGAAAGTGGTAAGAAAGTTAATTTAAGGCTGTGAAGAAAACTGTGCAGTGATAGCAAATACATCTTGAAGTATTAGTAAATGAAATAAAAAGGATGTAATGAATGATAAACAAATTATATCTTGAGGGTGCAACTTCCAAAGTGGTGTACTCTAAATTAAATGAGAGAATAATGTTGATATAAATAGTTTCTATTTACTATAACTTAAGGAATGTTGAGAGCTGATGACTGTTCTAATTTGGGAAAAGTGAGGTGGTGGGAGTGGGGTGAGAGGATAAATGTCGTGTTAGTATTGTTACTTAGTTGAGTATTGAGGATTATCTTGAGAGACATTCTATCTTTCAGAGGGAAAACAGAAACAGGAAGGGGGAGAATGATAGCTCACAGTCTAACTGTTTGAAACTTTTGGGAAATCTGTCAGTCATTGTGGAATAGAAATGGAGTAAGATTATGATTTTATAATATGCAGCAAAATTTTGCAGTATGTTGACAGGCTGAGCTTTCTGCCAACCAGGTTTCCCTCCTGGAGTTTCCATTGTTTGAGCGTTTTGTCAATAATAGGTCTTGGAGTTTGTAATATACAGCAAATTGTTGACAGGCTTTTGAAAAGTGTGAGAAGCTATTTTCTCTTCATACAAAGTATATGAAAAACCATGTTCTTTTTAGTATTACAGTTCTTTATACATTTAAAAAATTTGCTTTTTCTTAGATAGGGAAACGTAAAGAAATTATTTTTCTTATCCCGATAGTTGCTTCTTGAAACAGTAAATAGCTCTAGAGCAGGGGTGGCCAGCCTTTTTGGCATGCAGGCTAAAATTTTTGAGAGGGGATTTACCTACTTGCTGCATTACCAGTTTTTGTTTTGTGAATGTAAACGAGCAATAAATACACTATGTGATCAAAAGTATCCGGACACCTGGCTGAAAATGACTTAAAAGTTCATGGCGCCCTCCATCAGTAATGCTAGAATTCGGTATGTTGTTGGCTCACCTTTAGCCTTGATGACACCTTCCACTCTTGCAGGCATACGTTCAATCAGGTGCTGGAAGGTTTCTTGGGGAATGGCAGCCCATTCATCACGGAGTGCTGCACTGAGGAGAGGTATCGATGTCAGTTGGTGAGGCCTGGCATGAAGTCGGTGTTCCAAAACATGCCAAAGCTGTTCTGTAGGATTCAGGTCAGGATTCTGTAAAGGCCAGTCCATTACAGGGATGTTATTGTCATGTAACCACTCTGCCACAAGCCGTGCATTATGAACAGGTGCTTGAACATGTTGAAAGACGCAATTGCCATCTCCAAATTGCTCTTAAACAGTGGTAAACAAGAAGGTGCTTAGAACATCAATGTAGGCCTGTGCTATGATAGTGCCACGCTAAACAACAGGGGTTGCAAGCCCCCTCCATGAAAAACATGACCACACCATACCACCACCACCTCGGAATTTTACTGTTGGCACACACACACACACACACACACACACACACACACACACACACACACACACACACACACATTGGCAGATGAAGTTCACTGAGCATTCGCCAAACCCACACCCTGCCATCATATCGCCACATTGTGTTCCATGATTCGTCACTCCACACCCTGTTTTTCCAATGTTTATGCTCCTTACACCAAACGCGTCGTCGCTTGGCATTCACTGGCGTGATGTGTGTCTTACGAGCATTCGCTCAACCATGAAATCAAAGTTTTCTCACCTCCCGCCCAACTGTCATAGTAATTACTGTGTATCCTGATGCAGTTTGGAATTCCTGTGTGATGGTCTGGATAGATGTCTGCCTATTGCACATTATGACCCTTTTCAACTGTCGGCAGTCTCTGTCAGTCAACAAACGAAGTCAGCCTGTACGCTTTTGTGCTTTATGTGTCCCTTCATGTTTCCACTTCATTATCACATTGGAAACAGTGGAGTTGGGCATGTTTAGGAGTGTGGAAATCTTGTGTACAGATGTATGACACAAGTGACACCCAATCACCTTACCTTGTTTGAAGTCCATGAATTCCACGGAGCACCCCATTCTGCTCTCTCACTATGTCTAATGACTACTAAGGTCGCTCATATGGAGTGCCTGGCAGTTGGTTGCAGCACAATGCACCTAATATGAAAAACATCTGTTCACCACGTAAGTGTTTCCAACTAATGAAATAAATTTTTAAATTATGTTTGTAAAATGCTGGATATTTCTTCTTATCCAAATATTTTTTATGGAACTCTTCCAAACCAACCTAATTAAATTTCTCTTTTAACTCTGAGTCACAGAGCATTTTGCAGCATTCCATTTGTAAATGTCCCAGTAGTGAATTCATTTCCATGGAGAACAGCATAGCAAATACAGAGAAAAGCAGACAATGATTCTTAAAATCTTGAAATCAGTTTTCAAATTTGTATTTCAAGTCAGATATCAAAGAAGCATATTTAATCTCTGCCACATTGTGATGTCCAATTGCTTTGACAATGTAGGAAAATGTGTTTTGTTCGTAACTGTTTTTCCCAAAGCCCAAGTTTCATTTGGAATGCAGGAATGAGGTCATGCATGACATTAATGACCTGATCTTTTCCCGGGATTCGAGTACTTACATCATTTAGGTGACTAGTTACCTTGACCAAAATTGGAAAGCCATTCTTTGTTCTCAAACTCTGGGAGTCTCTTTGACTTGCTTTCAAAGAATGTTTGTATTTCTTGCTTCAGATGACACACTCTTTTCAACATTTTCACATGGGTTAGCCACCTGACTGTTAAATGTTGGTTGCACATTGCCGAGGTGAACTAATTTTCTTCAAGATGACTCACTAGCTTTTCTGAATAAATCCAACATAGCGATTTTTTTCAAGCAGGAATATAGACAAAAATCAAATGGTAGTTGAATCAATAAACTGAGGTATTCCTGTTGTAATCCTATTGTAATTGGATATGGTATGTAAGGTGCTTGATGTAATTCTCTTTTGGCGTTTTACGTGTAATAAAGTTGATTTTTTTCTTTCATATGAAACAGTACTGCAGGCCAAAAATTAGCACCCCACAGGACACATATGGCAATCGGTCCGTGATTTGGCCACCGCTGCTCTAGAGCCTTCATGAATAAAATATTAGGTATCACTTAGTTCATTTTATGTTTGTTCCACAACAACAACAACAACAACATTGAAAGACAAGGCTAAGTTCACACAATGGAAGTCGGATGCACATTTTCAAATCATACAGTTAGATATCTGACATTTGACTTACAACAACCAATCATATGCACATGTGTTAATGAAGGATTCATGGAAGAAATCTCTAGATGCAGATGAACACTCATTGATGCCTTTTTAGAAAGGTGGGTAGCACCCATGTGCTGTTCAGTGGTTCATGTGTTTCTGTCATGACCAGATCTTTTTTTTTTTTTTTTTTTCCTCTCCAAAGAATAAGTGAAATGGAGGCGAGAATGTCGACATTGACAAGTATAAGAAAGACCATCATGTTGGAATATATTGTCAAAATTGTGCTCAAATAATATTTTGCGATGGCAAGCTTGGGAAGAATTGGTTTTGATTTTTCGTGAGGGAAATAACCCAAGAAAACAAATATAGGTAAGAGAAACTATGTTGTTAACAAGTACACTTCTGTTCATATAATATGGTCTGTTCAATTCTACCTTCATTAAAAAAAAGTTGGTAAATTTAGCCAGAACATTGTCCACTGATGAAGTGGCTCAGCCGTCGTGAGTGTCATTTATACCTGTGAGATTTTCTTCCAAGAAGTGTTCGTATTTAAATCCATCACTCATGCCAACATAGTTGTTAAGTACTGCAGTAACTTTCAAAAGTTGTTTATCGCAATCTGCACTGACACGTAAAGGGCAATGGGTAGTATTCTCCACTTATTACGTGCTATATCAAAAATAAACCAACACACAGGGGTGCTAAAGTCAGCCGATAGTTAAATATCTTTCTTTTCATAAGTCAGCTGCTTTTTGCTATAGAGTTTCAATAAATTTTCCATCAACCCAAATGCTTCATCACCTGTGATCATGTAAAGAAGTGCCATATCGTGGTTTTCTGTTTAAGGCCTTTATTTCAGTGCACTGCAGTTCCTTTTCTAAATCCTCGCATGAACGAAAAAATGGCTGACATCGAAATAAGTGTCCAAGGAATAGAAAAGCAACTGAAATCACTCAACAGAGGAAAGTCCACTGGACCTGACAGGATACCAATTCGATTCTACACAGAGTACGCGAAAGAACTTGCTCCCTTCTAACAGCCGTGTACCACAAGTCCCCAGAGGAACGGAAGGTTCCAAATGATTGGAAAAGAGCACAGGTAGTTCCAGTTTTCAAGAAGGGTCATCGAGCAGATGCGCAAAACTATAAGCCTATATCTCTGACATTGATCTGTTGTAGAATTTTAGAACATGTTTTTTGCTCGTGTATCATGTCATTTCTGGAAACCCAGAATCTACTCTGTAGGAATCAACATGGATTCCAGAAACATCAATCTTGTTCATGAGACCCAGAAAATATTAGATACAGGCTCCCAGGTAGATGCAATTTTCCTTGACTTCCGGAAAGCGTTCGATACAGTTCTGCACTGTCGCCTGATAAACAAAGTAAGAGCCTACAGAATATCAGACCAACTGTGTGGCTGGACTGAAGAGTTTTTAGCAAACAGAACACAGCATGTTGTTCTCAATGGAGAGACGTCTACACTCTTTCCGGCAGTCATTCTTCCTGCGGTCCATATGCGACTGAACAGGAAAGGGAGGTAATGACAGTGGCACATAATGTGCCCTCCGCCACACACCGTTGGGTGGATAGCGGAGTATAAATGTAGATGTAGGTATCCTAAAAATTTTCGATGTGTTTTTCATATAGAATGGAATTTCTGAAAATTCATGAGTCGCTTTGTTTTCCATAAGCCTGAATGCCCCCACAAATAAAGTGATAGGCAGTCACAAAGAGGGGAAAAAAATGTTCATAAGACCTTAAATTTTCTGGGTTTTGTATTCTGGCGTGATTATCATCTAAAGCTCCAATGCAATGAGGAAATATTGCATACAGTTCAAATCCATGAGATATATCAATCCATTTTTCTTCATTTGGTATTAGCATTCTAGTGTCTTTTGATTTCATCCAGATACCTTTGCATGATTGAAGAATTATCCCAGATATAGTTGATTTTCCAAATTTATGTGGATAGTGTATTGTCACCACTGAAAAAACCCTTGTGAGACACATGAAGCAGAAACAGTCTGTGAAAGAGTGACTACAGCACTAATGTACACTACAGCACTAATGTACTCTACCGCTCGATCATCTGAACTCTCTTGAATTTTGATCACGCTTTAGCATTTGTCACTGCAGATTGCATCTGAACTTAGTGAAGTTGGTTGTACTGTTAACTGTTTTATATTTTAGTGACTAAAGAGCCACAGAGTGTAGTATTTCTGTGGTTGAAAATTTTATTTGGAAAATGTGGTTTCTTTTCATCTAGTATAGAACTGTACCTGTTTATTCCTCCATCTTAGAGGGAGGAATGTGAGACTGAAATAAATGTCACACAATGTGAGCCTTATCAAGTGGCAAAAACAAACCCCAAAAAAGATTTGCAAAACTGGCTCCAAGGAATAGAAAATGGGAAAGAATTCACATTGATTATGCTGGAACATTGTAAAAAGCGTCCATTGTTGAAGAAGACTAACTGGGGAGCAGAGAACAAGCAAGATGCTCTACAGAAAATTCTGATTACTTATCACCCAATGCCAAATCCGATAACTGGAAAATCACATGCTGAACTGCTACGTGATTATCAGCCCAGGATCACTTTTTACTGATTGTTCCATCAAAAGAGGGGCAAAGTCAAAGAAGAGTTTAAAGTTCCAGGTTGATGATCAGGTGTATGCCAAAAATTACTCAGTTTGTCAAGTGTATCATCGTGAGCAGTGTGAAAGAGCCACATGTAACTGACAAAATGCATCAAAACCAACTCTTAAAATCCAGCATCTGGAAACTGACAAAAAACATCAAAACCAACTCTTAAAATGCAACATCTGGAAGAATAATGGGCAACGCAGAACTGAAGATGAATGGTACTTAATTTGACTGCATCCTGAACCAGCAATAGAACAGGAAGAAAATGGACATAGGATACTTTACAGACTGAACCAGAAATGAAATGTACGTATACCCTATTTGGCTGGGAGTCCCCTTGTGGGGAGTCCAGCGGCTTGGTTCAAATCTCTTCATTTGATGCCACTTCAGCAACTTGTGCATCAGTGATGGTGAAATGATAATGAGCGCGCGTCCACACACACACACACACACACACACACACACACCTGAATGGAGAAAATCCCCTACCCAGCTAGGACCCCTTGATCAAGAGTCAGCAATACGAAACACACGACTATAAGCTACTGATGTAGAAGCAGAAAACACAAAGATTGAGGGGCCACCTACGAAACTTAAGAGATCAACAAGAATGCCTTAAAATGCGGTTCACTACAGTCCGCCCTCAAATTAACTGGGGAGGAAATGTTGTATTTGAACTTTTATATAGTTTAAGAGAATTTCCATGCATATATGGAACCATCATGACTTTCAGTTTTGTGTCAGTTGTTATTTTGCTATATTCTGTAGGTTACAGTTTCATTGTACAGTATTACATCTGTTTTGTTTTAATAATGTGTATATTAATATACCGGGTATTTCAAGGATTATAATTATGAGATCTCTAACCAAGTAACATATTAAACACTGTAGTGGGAACTTTGCTGTGTAGCTTGTCATTTCCACTAAATAAAAACAACAGCCTCAAACATATAAAATTGTGTTATAAAACTGAGAGGCTTTTTAGTGAAACACTGGAAATATTTATTTGTTATGAGCACCTACAGTCTCCTACAGAGTGAGGTGACACACTAGTTAAAAGATTGACTTTCACATTTTGATGTAACAGATTTAACAGCTCCATCTGGCACCCTAGATTTCGGTTATTTTTGGTTTCCCATAATGCTATAGGTGAATGCCAGTATGGTTTCATTAAATCAGTGATTACTAGCCACCTGAAAATGTAACATCCATTTTTGGAGGAATTCTTATCTGTGTTTGGCAAATTGTAATTTTTTTTTTACTTGTAAATGATTAGATGCATACTTTTAAAAGATTATCACTCTTTGTGTCTGAAGAAGCTTTTATTTAAATTGACTGTTAAAAAAAGGTGGTGATTTGAGAGCTTTTAGATGGGAATGTTTGCTTTTGCAAAAACTTCCAACAGCTTATGGTTGGCTGTGGGGCTTGATGGGAATTAGTATGCACATGTGCCTTGTTATCAGCCATTTGCACATGAAAATATCACGGTGCAGCATGCCTTAGTGTATAGCGCTTGCGAAAGTCTACTGTGCAAGAAATAACGGCCCAACTGCAACTCAAAAGAAGTTTGCGAATGAGTTCAAGCTGAAGACATCAGGTCCAAGTGTGCTAACAATCAAGAATTTGATTTGCAAGTTTGAGAGAATGGGCAGTGCTCGTGACGACAGTGCTCGTGACGACAGTGCTCGTGACGACAGTTGTCTAAAACTGGTGAAAATGTCTGAAAACATCGAGAAGACGTGCTGTGTTTCAAACCAGACCCAGGAAATCAGCCAGACAAGCTTCACAACAGGTGGAAATCAACCGGGAGACACAAATTTTTGTTGTAGGTCTGCATCTCTTCCCGTACAAAATTCAAATCAATCAGTCAGTAAGCCCCAGGGCCATGGAACAGTGGTTGTGTTTCGCCAACGCTATTGTCCACAGAATTGACAAAGAGGACTTTGATGTGAATATGGTTTGGTTTAGCAATGAAGCCCACTTTCATTGGAATGTGTTCATCAGTAAGCAAAATTGGCCCGCTTGGGGGGGACTGAGAATCCACATTTTGCAATCGAGAAGTCTCTTCACCCTCAGTGGGTGACTGTGTGGTGTGCAATGTCCTCTCACGGAATAATTGGTGCAATATTCCTTGATGGCACGGTGACTACTGAACTGTATGCAGAGGTTTTGGATCTGGATACAATTCACTGTGAAATGAGTACGAAATGGTATTTCTTAGGTAATTTCGGATTTTTTCAGTTTGAGACAATTCGCATCTGTATTCGCATTTATCTAAATGCAGATTTTTCATGTCCCTGGTGAGTACTAATTCCTTCTCTATTTTGTTCAATCCATGTTAGCACTCAATGTTGACACAAGCAGACTTCTTGGGACATGTTAAAAAGTGCTAGAGTAGGTAGCACTGTTGTGTTGTTGTTTGTACAATCTTACGAGTTCAGCTCCATGACTGCAGCTGAGAATGGAACTTCTGTAATAACTCCTGGGCCTAGAGGACATTTACATTTGTCCCTAATATTGTACTGTCGCAGTATTTTATCTTGAGCATGCACCTGACCTGTATTTCTGTATATATAAGTTCTCAACTGTGGACAAAAAGAGAAGATCAGGAGATGCTCCAGAGGTTTGAAATCTGATAAACAGTCAATCCAGTTTCTTGACCAATGTGCTGGAGCGTTGTAGTAACAAAATATTTCACAGTGACATCCATCTTAAAAAAACTTACTCGATCTACCTGTACGAGACATATCACTGTAAGCTTTGTTCATAACCGCTACTCATCCAGTAATTGGTCAGCATACATTATCTTATCATCATGAATACAATAACATTTGGTGGAAGTGGTTGGGGGTGGAATTATGCAGCAAAAAAGCTGAAACTATGTTTTACGAGTGGATGCTGAAAAATAGTGCCTCTGAATTTTTTTATGTGAAAAATCTTTAGCGATTTAAATAAAACAAATGTTATTAACATTCTACAGCTTCATTCTTTGTGTCTACGTATTTATATCTCAACATAGTCATCCTGGCAACGAACACATTTCTCCCAGTGAGACCAGTTTGTTGATACTATCACTGTAGAATTTTGACTTTGTTATGTTAATTATTTTTTGGTGCTAAGTCTTTTTTCTGTCAGTTTATACTGACAAAAATTACAGATAAATTTTAAAAAATATCTAGTAGTGGGTATTGTCAGCTCTTGGCTCCTAGAGAACAGGTTATTTCTCAACTGTGACAAGACCCACAGTTTATATGGTTTCTGGCACACAACTCTGTACAAGCAAAATTTTAGTGTCACTGGATGACCAAATAATCAGTAATGTCAGTCATTTTATTTTAATTTTGACAAAAAATAGATGTGAACATTTTCTTGGCTGTATCACATTCAGTATCTCTTGTAGAAACTTAGTACTGTGGTCTATAATGATGAGAATAATCTGCACTGTCACTGACATTGAAATCTAAAAGCTTATTGTCATTCTGTTATCTCCAATAATATACTATATAAAGCACTGTGCTTCCACAAAGAATATTTTTAACCCAGGGAAGCAAGATTCGGAACATTCAGGCCATTCTGAATTTTTCATGATAGCAATATGACAACCTGTGCGTGCGTGCGTGCGTGCGTGCGTGCGTGCGTGCGTGCTTGCGTGTAGTCTCATATGGTATTTGTTTTTGATAATATTAACTGCAGAATTCACTCAACAAAGAGTTGACAGAAAAATAATTTTCACTGCATTAACACTTCCTTAATCCTCGTGGAGAAAATTGTGCACTATCCTGCAGGTTCCATTATCAAGAGGATTCCAGCAGAACTTTAATATGTGGCTAATACATCCAGCTATTCGAATTTAAGTTGAAAGGCTTTTTTGAGGCACATTCATTTTATTCCACACAAGAGTTTATCACAGTAGTTTACACTTTTATGCTGTGCATTATTTATTTCTATGTACTATCAGAAATATTGTGTTTTGAGGTAATTTTTAAGTTTTTGTCAGCCTTCAGTGAGTTCTGTATTGATTCATTTCTTGATTACATGGCTTTTGCTCAAATGGCCATATAGAACTTGAGAAATTAGTGAATGAAACTGGATGATGCACATCAGCAAACTTGTTTCAAGTTCAGTGCATAACTTTATTATAATGTCTGTATACTCTCAAAAATCTGCAGAAGTTGGTTTTATCATTCCCAAATTTTGCAGCTGATGTCATCCAGAAATTCCTTGATGTGCTGATGGATTATATTCTTTTGCTTGCATAGCATTCATTATATTTAGCAAGTGGGAAACCAAATAAATTTTTCCGTTGAATTGTGCAGTGTACAGGGCAAACATGCACGTCAAAATTGTTCAGTTTGCTTTCATACTTCCAATTAATGTTTTCTGAAAACCAGACCAAAAAAAAAACTACCTCCTGTGCTGTGGCAGTAAGTTCAAAGGGTTGGTTAGAGAGAGAGAGAGAGAGAGAGAGAGAGAGAGAGAAATGCTGTTTGTGATATTTGTTGTTAGTTATTTTTCTACATCTGGTAACTCGTCATTTAAGTACATTACAGCTGTTAACAATAGAATTCAAAATGACAGTGAGCTTACAAAAAATGTATTTGATTCTCACACCAGTCTTCTCCTAGGTGACCTGTGTCCAGCCAATAAAGAAGCATTGTTTAATGAAATCATACCAGTAATGCAAGTTTTCCAACCTAAAGTCACAATTTTTATTCAAACAAAAGTGGATTTCTTTCATACTACTGCTGTCAATTACAAATAATTTTATCAGTTTAAATGATAATGTTTTGACAGACTGTCTTATAGGTCAGTAGCTATTGTCTTCATTTCATCACGGACATATTTATCAAATCTGCCACATGATTTTCTGCACAGTATTGATCTAAAGTGAATTTACTACTGCTGTTTAGTATTTTATTGCACACTGAACATTTTGCGTAACCATTCATTTCCCTGCATGTTGCATTAAAAGTTGTTGGTGAATCTTTAGTCATTGCTACTTGTTTGCCTGCTATCTCTAATTGGATTTAAAATCTTTGATGCAACAGCTAACATGTATAAGAGCTGCGGAATATTATTAGTCTGGAATGTATGATGACAAACACATTTAGTCTGGTCGTATTGGAGGTGGTGTGCCATTACCTTCCCCTGACCTTTGAATTGATTCACTCAATCAGTTATTGGGGATCTGCAGATCATCACGGACTCTTAAACTGCAGTGCAGCTTGTGTGTGTCTGTGTGTGTGTGTGTGTGTGGGAGGGGGGTTCATATCATTGCCAGAACTGAAAGAAGTTAGAAGTTAGTAACAGAAAGAAAAATCATTGGGACAAGTAGCGATAGAACCCTAGACCTGTAGATTTGTAGTCTGACATTCATCCACTGAGCCACTCATTTAAATGCGCTACAGTAATTAACATTAATATTTCACCACAAGTGGAAGATGACACCTGACCTTCGTGTTTCTTTATGGTGCCAAAAATACACCAATGAAGCACATCATTAAGACCACCTGCTTAATAGCTTTTTTGTCTGTCTTTGGAACAAAACACATCACTGACTTTGCGTATCAGGGAGCCAAGGGTTTCTTGGTAGGTTTGTGGATGTATGTGGCATTAGACGTCGATACACAGGTCATGTAACACGTAAGTAATTGGCTGCTGATCTGCGTACAGGGTGTTGGCGCTCGATAGCGACATAGATGGGTTCCACAGGATTTACGTCAGTCACATTTTGTCATTGGGACATCAGTGTGAGTCCACTATAATACTCCTTAAACCTTTTCAGCATGGCTCTGGCTCCAAGAGACAGACAATTACACTGCTGAAAGATGACCTCACCATCGAGGAAGGCATCAAGCATGAAGGGATGCAGGTGGTTCACAGCAGTCAGTGTATGTTTGATAACTACCGCAGGTCCTATGCAGGCACAGGAGAATGTCTCCCATAGCTTGCTCCCAGCAACCTACATCCATGGCACCCTGCACATTTTGAGCCGCCCTTCACCTCGATAATGGCATTTGTGGAGATGACCATTGACATAGTGTAGCAGAAATGTGATTCAGTGGGATTATCCCAAAGAGCCAGCAAGTTTCCATTGATCAACAGTCAAATCCCAATGGTCCTGTGCCCACTGCAGTTGTCATTGAAGGTGTGATTGGGTCAACATGTGAACATGTAGGGATGCTCTGCTGTGGATCTGTGTGTTCAACTATGTACAGTGAATGGTGTACTCTGAAACACTTCTGCATGCAACAGCATTGTGCTCTGTATTCAGAGATGCCACATCTCACCATCTATCCTACTTTACAGAGCAGACAAGCCTCCAAAACCTGCATCCTGTGAAGAGTCGTGGACGTCCAACCATTTAGTGCCCAGTGACAGTTTCACAGTCCTTCTACCTCTTTCCATAGATGCTCACAACAGTAGCATGTGAACATTCAAACAGCTTTGCTGTTTTCAAGATACTTCTTCACAGGCTCTGTGTGATAATAATCTGGCCTTTGCCAAAGTCACTTATTTCAATGGATTTTCCTATTTGCAGCTCATATCTGCTCGTGTCTGCTCCACTTGCATACTTTTATTACTGCATCATGTGCCAAAATACCACCAGGTAGGATCCAACATCGAGGCCAACAGTGGTCATAATGTTTTGGCTCATCAGTGTATGATGTATGTGCTCACCACAAATACAATATAAAATGTGAAACATAACAAACTCCACCTAATGATATGACACAACTGTAACTGTAGTAGACAAATGAAATTAACAGATGTAGAAAATTGTTGTTATGCAAGGGTTGGAACTTTAATAGTGGCAACTATTTATTTACAGCTTGTACAATATAGATACTTTTTCAGAGTTTTACTGACCTTCAAAGTAGTCATCAGCATTAGCATTGTGTATAACCCATTCCCAGCAATGTGGAAGTCGTAGGATACTCTTAGCAGTGCCAGTTGTGTTGACAGTTAGAGTGGCACGGTCTATTGCCAAACGAATTTGTAGCAGTTCTGAAGCGAATGCTGTGAAGTTTTTACTTCAGTTTAAAAATAGAGTTGAACTTACGAGGGCTTACATCAGGGGAGCACCGTAGGTGGTATAGCACTTAGCAGCCCTATCAGTCAAACAAATCAGTAACAGCTTGCACTGTATGTGCTTGAGCATTGTCCTGCAAAATGATGGTCAGGTCTTGCAGAAAGTGTATCACTTCTGTCTCTATGCTGTTTATTTTTGGGACACAACATACGACCAGCTTAGAGACAGAAGTGATACACTTTCTGCAGGACCTGACCATCATTTTGCAGGACAATGCTCAAGCACATACAGTGCAAGCTGTTACTGATTTGTTTGACTGATGAAGCTGCTAAGTGCTATACCACGTAATGCACTCCCCTGACCTAAGCCCTTGTGAGTTCAACTCGATTTCTAAACTGAAGGAAACACTTCATGGCATTTGCTTGAGAAGTGCTACAAATTTGTCGGGCAATAGACCATGCCACTTGAACTGTCAACACAATTGGCACTTCTAAGAGTATCCTATGACTCCCACATTGCTGGCAGTGGGTTACACACAATGCTGGTGACTAATTTGAAAGTCAGTAAAACTTTGAAACACACATATATTTTGTATGAGCTTTAAATAAATAGTTGCCACTATTAAAATGCCAACCCTCATAGATCATATAAAAAACCAGTGTTTTACTGACAGACTAATCTGTTTAAACAGGGAAAGACCTCTGTGGCTCTCTCTTTTAACATATATAAGTAAGTTTTGCTGCAAAGAACTTTCAAGGACACTGCAAAAGAAAGACAGCAATAAATGTAAAGATAAAAACTAAATGCTGGTTGTGTGGAATTATTGCTATTGAAGTAAACAATCAAAAAGTGTCGTTTCACTGGCAGCATTGGTAATTATGGAATAAGTTTTATACATATTCATAAGAATTAATATGTTTCTGCTTCAGTTGCAATTAATTTATGTTTAGTAAAACTGGCAGGCATGAATAAGTGTCGTGAATTCTCATTGTATTGCATTGTGTCTTAAATTGTATTTCATTTGACTTTAAAAATGACTTGTTTGAATTTAAAACAGTTTTATATCATAAACTAATCTTCTGGTTACCTCATTAGAATGAAGACCCTATGATTGAAGTAAATTTCACATCTGTTGAAATCTTGCTGTAAGATAACATCAACAATGTCGTTGTTTTGAGCTGCCGGATCTTTGTTAATCAGTTTCTCTTACATACACTCTACGCTTTCATCCATGTATGATCCCTTTAACACAATTTTTATTCCCACATTGTAAGTGTGTGATCTAATTGAAATGTTTAGACGATTTATTAATCATTGTCATAGTCTAACAACAGATTCATCAGCCAATATAACTAAGCTACAACTAAAATAGAACCTGTGTCATAAAATGAAAATTTTGGAATTGTTTGCTGTTGATGTCCCCGTGCATAAAGACTTTTTCAGCAGTCTAGACAAAATTTTCTCAATCGGTTGCTCAGTCGCAGTCTTAATACTTGCTAAATCTATTCAATATGTTGTGCAGTACTGAATGTAGATACAAATAGGAAAATCTGCTATGGCATCATTAAATTAAAAATTGAGTGTGAATCATTGATACTGTAGGGACTTTGGCCTACAAATACAATACCTAAAGGTCATGTATGGATTTAATTTGTGCTTGTTAGATGGTTTCCTTTGAACATACAGAAAAATACAACGATTTTGAGTATTTTTAACTTTTAAGTGTGAAGGACTGGAAAATGACATAATACTGAATTTATGTATTTTGTTTCAGATATGTCATAACAGATCTGGGGAAATAAATCCAAAGAAAATAAGTGCACTTGTGGATGCATATGTTACAAAGTACAGATACCTGAAGAAGAAGCAGCAACTTGGTTCCCAGAGAAAACAGTCAAAACCGTAAGTTAAAACTTGAATTTGACTTTTAATACTGGTTTTTTACCAAATATCATGAAGTAGTATATTTTTGATCAAGTAATGAATGTGCATGTCCTTGTAAATTAATATTTGTGATTGTTAATGGAATGGAATCAAGTGTGCTTTTAATCAAAGCTGTAATTTGGCCGTCGAGGATAACTGTAACTGTGTATAGTAGTGCATGCAAATTTTCTTACATAATGCAGTTGGATCATTCCTTGTCAAATTGCCTTATTTTGGAACATTTTCCTGTTCGACCATCATGGATTTTGATGTAATTTTACGTGAACATTCACACAATTCTGATTGCAAATTGGTAGTTTAACATTCATCAAAGTAATACTGACTAAGATAGTCACTTGTTTGACTCGTGCATGACTGCACAGTGAGAGCGTGAATTTCTGGTGACCTAGAGCTGTTAAATATTTAGGTTAATATTTTGTTGAAAGAAATGAAATTTGGCTGTCTTGTACAACTTTATACTATCTCTCAAGAATAGCAATGAAAAGAATTTTATGAAACATATTCAGTCAGATAATTTTGAACAAAATCACCCCCCACCCCCGCCAAAAAAAAAAAAGAAAAGAAATTGGCACCCAAAAACATTTCGATGTTTGGTTTCCTACATCTCAGGGACTAAAGGTATGATGAATGTGAAACATGTTGTGTAGTAACCAAAGCACACAAGGTTCTCAAGTATAAAGTTTAATTTATATATTTGAATAGATTTTGCAAAAAACAGTGTTCTGTAAAATTTTTCAAACTGGGTTCATTAGAAAGACCATGGTTGTAACCACCAAAAACGGTGTTTTTGATTGCCCAATGCAAACTAACAATGCCAGATAATTTGAATAAAAACTGGGAGCAGAAACGGCAGCATGAAAAAATGTAAACTATGGAGCATGCTGAACATGATACTTATTGCACAATAGGTCGGTAGCACAAGGATGTGGAATACAAAATTTCATTCACCCACTGTTTTCCAAGAATCGACAGATTTGTTAAAAACACACGGAAGCAAACTAGCTAGGAAAGTCACATTGCAAATAAAGTTTTAAATTTGGCTTCTTACATCTTGTTGATGAAAGGCATGATAAACATGAAACTTTCGTCACAACAACATAGTAATATAAGATTTTCCAATTTAAAACTTTATTCGCAGTGTGACTTTCCTGGCTAGTTTGCTTCAATGTGTGTAGTATTGATAGCCCATGTTGGAAATTAAACACACAGTTCTCAGAGTGCTAAAAACACGTTTCAAATGAGACTGGTTTACTAGGTTTAAAGCCATAATAGAAAATGGTATTTGTAAAAGAAGTGTCGAATACACCCTATTTTCACCGTTTCCCCAAAATTGTCACCTTTTTGACAAATTTGTAGATTTTTGGAAAATAATAGGTGAATAAAATTTCATATTCCAAATCCGCATGCTACTGACCTATTCCGTATGTTTTTTGGCAGTTAAGACCATGGTCTTTCTAAAGACGCCAATTTGGAAAGTTTTATAGAATACAGATTTTTGCAAAATCACATAAAAAATAAAGCATTTTTGATCTCGTTACAAAACCTTCCAACTTGCACTTCTTTCATTCAGCATTGGAAAGAGGTACATAAATGAAACTTTATATTTGAGAACCTTGTGTGGTTAGGTTACTACGTGCAAAGTTTTACATTCGTCATACGTTTAGTCTGCGAGATGTAGTAGGTGGTTGCATTAATTTCATAGCGTTTTTGCTTTGCTCATTGGTATGACGGTTGCTTTGTGTTTATTTATTATTAATACCATTATTTTTTATTTGTAGTTCACTGTTGCTATTTGAGTTTAGATATTGTCATTTGGTGATAGTGAGTGTAGCTGTGGATGCTAGAAAATGGAATGCCAAGTGGAGAAGTAGGAACATTAGTGACATTCTTCTGGTTGAGTTCAAGAGAGGCACGACAGCGGCAGAGACCGGCAGAAACACTTCTGCCATGTATGGGGATAATGCTATTGGACAGAGCATAGCAAGGAAGTGGTTTTCTCATTTTAAGGAGGATCGTTTTGAGATTTGTGACTCTCCACATTCAAGAAACCCTTTGGGGTTTGATAAAGATCATGTAAACACATTACTCCACAGTGATCTACATCATTTTACTTGAGAACTGGTAGTTGAGATGAATTGTGATCATTCCCATATTGTGACATTTGCGTGCAATGGGGAAGGTTCAAAGATCGGGTGTATGGGTGCCAAATTCACAAATATCAGTGGGTGGTGGCTGTATATGCATCTCTGTGTGCTTTTCATCAATTTAACACCACCAACCATTCCTATCCTGTATCATTACTGGTGATGAGAAATGATGTTTTTATGTTAACAGAAGGAAGAGAAAAGAATGGTTGAGCCCAAACAAAGCAGTAACTCACTGTAAAAAGACCTATGTGCATCCACAAAAGATAATGTTATGCATCTGGTAGAACAGCGACGGTGTGGTGTACTACAAATTGCGTCCCCAATGTGTAACTGTCACTGGTGACATTTATTGTTAACAACTGAGATGTCTTGTAGACACAATCCAAGAACAACAACCAGAAAGACTGCATGAAGTAATGCTACTTCACAATATCGCCCATCTATATTCAGTTAGACTGACAAGAAAAACAGTGTACAGGGGTGGGTTTGGGAAGTCATTCCACACCCACCTTATTCACCTGATCTTGAGCCCTCAGATTTTCACCTTTTCCACTCTCTATTGAACAACCTTCAAGGAACTTCCTTTCTGGATGAAAATATGCTCCGAGCATGACTCAAGAAGTTCTTTGCCTCAAAACCACCTGATTTTTACAGTTACGGGATCTGAAAGTTACCTCAGCATTGGCAGACTGTTGTAAATAGTAATGGTCTTCTCATTATTATTCTTAAGAGAACACACAAATGTGCACAAAATTGCCTTATTTCATTCAACAAAATATTGCCCGAGAAATAACAGCTCAAAGTTGCCAGAAAATCGCTCTCTCTATGCGCAAAGTTGTGCATGGAGTCAAACAAGTGACTCTGTCTTTGTCAGTATTACTTCAACAAGCATTAAATTTTAACATTGTTCATTGGAGATGTGGGTGATTGTTCACATAAAATTTCAACTAAATCTTTGATGTTCGAGGAGGCTGGCGTTGGTGAGTTGGCATGGAATGGCACTGACTAACAAACGCATTTATAACTGTCATGAGGTGAACATACTGCAGCAACTGAGGTCCAGAATAGTGCTTGTGGTGGTGGTGGTGGTGGTGGTGGTGGTGGTGGTGGTGGTGAGGGTGTGAAAAAGAAGTATTAATGGTAACAACACTAAAAAGAGCACAAACTGAAGTTTTTGAATCCATATTTCAATATTTAAGGCACTTTCCTGATACCAGTTTGATTTTGACATGCATCATCTAGGATAGGCTGTTCCAGCTTGTCCACGTGCCAGGAAGCAGCTGGGCAGGCATGAGCATAGGTGGGCAGGCAACTGATGCGCAGGCAGTCTTGTAGTCGGGCCATAGTGTATACAGTCATACTACACTGACCAAACACAGGCAGCCGGCAGTAGGCAAGCAGGCCACACATGGGCAAGGCGCATGCATTCAGACCGTCTAGTGGGAAGCCTACACTATTGGCTCTTGCCCATGAATATGCTTAAGGGTGGACATGGGCTCTTTTGCCACCATAGGGCGTGCTTTGGAATGGTCTGAACTAAAAGATGCAGTTGATATGCCTTGTGTGTGTGTGTGTGTGTGTGTGTGTGTGTGTGTGTTTGTTTTTACATTCGAACTCTTTCTATTTTAATAGAAGTTCTCGTATAAAGATATCTGCTGGTTGTCGAACTGTGAAGAATATAAAAGAAATAACAGTGTCATGTTTATATCTGTGCGGAGGCTGTGTCGGTTCTTGATGCTTACATTTCCTGCTGTCAAGTAATTATTTGATGTGTTTGAAAGACTTCCATGTGAGCTGTGGCGTATGCTGTTAGAGAAGATCAGTGCCTTGAATGGTTTATGCATCTGGTAGTAAAAATTATAGGTCGTATTCTGTATAGATGTTTAACTAGTCAATTGCAGCAAAGCAGAGATTAATATCAATACTTTAGGAATAGCTGAGAAGAAAACCTTGTGTAACTGAAACGAACTGTTGGTGTAATATTTTTTGTAGGCTGATCGACAAGATGTTCTTTCTTATCTCTAGGCCGTCTACAAACACACAAAGTAACCGCCTGTGAGGTTGAAATTTTTGTTTGTTTGTAGATTTGTGTCTCTCAGGTTGTAGATCCCACTTTAGCTTATTGTTAGTCATTTCATGAAAGATGAAGTTCTTTATGTTTGACGTCATATGTTTGTTTTTATGCAGTTGGAGGAAATTAGGTAAGGTAAGGTGTCCTAAAGCTGATGGTGTTGTTTTCCTGTTATACACTTCCATTTTGAGTTAGAAAATAACTTTGACAAACAGCACTTTTGGACTGAAAACAAATGTGCACACAGTTCCAGAAAGTTTGTCACGTTTATAAAGATACTGACTTTGTATCCACTAAATTTGTGTTACATAAACACAAAATTGTGCTCTGTCTGATAGATTATTCATTATCATCATATTTATTGTAGGAAGATAATTATTAAGCATTCAGTATAATCCATAGTATGATATGTTCCGTTCTAAAATACGATAGAGTTCATTGCTAAAAGTGATAAACAAAGTTTTTTTGTTCGTGCATTGAACTTTGTGTTTCTTGCTACTGTTGGCCACAATAGAGCAGTTTTTTCGCTGTATTTCTTGCTATTGTTGACATTAGGGCACCAAAAAGTATAGACTTGGTAGGTTTTAAAGACATAAGTTGAGTACTAGGTTGTAATGGTGGATACACATGGACTTGTTCAAGTATACACAGAGAAAAAAATTCTAGTGTTATTCATCCTGAATCTGTTTTATAGTTATGTATAGGTTACATTTTGACATACATAATGTAGAATGAAATATTGTGGTCTTAAATTTGTATTTTGTGTATATCGTATATATAAAATTGGAGCAAGTTGGGATACAACAGGATTACTGTGGCACCTTTGTATAAGAAAAAAGAAAGTTCATACACTGAAGAAGATATTGCTTCAGCCATCAAAGAAGTTAATGAACCCATAAATGTCACTGAGCCAGTTCACATTTCTAAATATGCCAGCCATGTTGCCTTTCTGTGATGGAGGTGAATTTGAAGCAAACAGTTCTTGAAGAATTAGTGTAACCTCTCACTGAGTGAATCTTCAGCAAGTTTTTAGAATTTACTTCTTCAGAGAATAAATAAAACTGACAAATCTGTGATCAAGCATATTCTGATATACCAATTTCCTCATAAGAATACAATAAACTCACTTCTGAAAAAAAGAGTAAACCAAAGGCAGAAGAATTAAAAAATTATACCTGGGTCCAGAGCTGTGGCAAGTACATGAAGGAGATAGCAAACGGAGATTGAGTCCGATTCTGACCCCTCTTTGAAGAGTGACGAGAGATTGGATGTTGTAGCAATCAGGTAACTTGCTCGTGAAACTGTGAAGACGTTTACAATGTATACAAAAGAATAAAAAAGTAATATCGTTTATAGCAAACTTCACCAAACTATTAGAGCAGCACAGTGATTGTATACTGAAGAGTATCCAGATCATGCTAAGCACTCAGTCTGTCTTTGCAAACATTATAAAAAAATTTCTAGAAATGGGAAGTGTGGAGAATGAAATGCACCAAGGAAAAAGAAGAGCAACTATTGAAAGAAATGAAATGAACATTTTAACATCATTAACATACAATTCAAATGTCACTAAAAGGCATCTCAGAAGTATGAGAGGGGTCAACCAAATGAGTGTTCTGTGACTACAACATTCCAGCACATCACATCCTCTTCACATTTCACTGCATCTACAGCTTCATGTCAATGACACCCAAGCTTGTTTACATTTCTCCAAATATTATCTATGAAAGCGCAAAGTGATGTGACAAATCTATGCAAAATTTTGTTTAAGGAAGAAATGTTGTTTACAAATCGTGGGTAACTCAATCTTCGCAATGTGCACTAATCATCAGCTGAAAATCCACACTGACTCATAGAAGTGGATAGAATCAACACTCTTATTCTATCAATGTTTGGTGCATGTTTTTTTCAAAACCTGCATCATTGGTCACTGTTTTATTGATGGGAATGTAAATTCACTCAAGTATCTTGAGTTCCTAAGACATGCTGTTGCCACAGTTATTGCAATACATCCCATTGGACATCAGTGTGGTGTGGTACCAACATGAACGGATGTCCCTCCCATTCCGCACATGTAATGACAGACCCTCTTAAGACAACTTTGGAGAGCATTGAAATGATGGTTTAGGGAGCTGAAAATGGTCTGTATACCCACCAGACTTAAAATATCTATACTTTTATCCTCAGAGAAAATTAAAACAACTGACTCCTGAAGTCATGAAATGCCTTATAACAAGACCTGTGCTGCTGTTAACTCCAGATGAAATTCAGTTGTTTCTCCAGAACCACTTCATAGCCTATAGCAATGCTATCTTGATACTGCACTACTGGCCATTAAAATTGGTACACCAAGAAGAAATGCAGATGAAAAACGGGTATTCATTGGACAAATGTATTATACTAGAACTGACACGTGATTACATTTTCACAGAATTTGGGTGCATAGATCCTGAGAAATCAGTACCCAGAACAACTACCTCTAGCCGTAATAACGGCCTTGATACACCTGGGCATTGAGTCAAACAGAGCTTTGATGGCGCGTACAGGTACATCTGCCCATGCAGCTTCAACACGATATCACAGTTCATCAAGAGTAGTGACTGGCGTATTGTGATGAGCCAGTTGCTCGGCCACCGTTGACCAGATGTTTTCAGTTGGTGAGAGATCTGGAGAATGTGCTGGTCAGGGCAGAAGTCTAACATTTTCTGTATCCAGAAAGGCCTGTAGAGGACCTGCAACATGCGGTCATGCATTATCCTGCTGAAATGTAGAGTTTCGCAGGGATCGAATGAAGGGTAAAGCCATGGGTCGTAACACATCTGAAATGTTACGTCGACTGTTCAAAGTGCCGTCAATGCGAACAAGAGGTGACCGAGACGTGTAACCAGTGGCGCCCCATACCATCACGCCGGGTGATACGCCAGTATGGTGATGACGAATACATGCTTCCAATGTGTGTTCACGGCGATGTCGCCAAACACGGATGCGATCATCTTGATGCTGTAAACAGAACCTGGATTCATCCGAAAAAATGGCGTTTTGCCATTAGTGCACCCAAGTTTGTCGTTGAGTACACCATCGCTGGCGCTTCTGTCTGTGATGCAGCGTCAAGGGTAATCGCAGCCATGGTCTCCAAGCTGATAGTCCATGCTGCTGAAAACATTGTTGAACTGTTCGTGCAGATGGTTGTTGTCTTGCAAACATCCCCATCTGTTGACTCGTGGATAGAGACGTGGCTGCACGATCCATTAGAGCCATGCGGATAAGATGCTTGTCATCTCAATTGCTAGTGATACGAGGCCTTTGGGATCCAGCGTGGCGTTCCGTATTACCCTCCTGAACCCACCGATTCCATATTCTGCTAACAGTCATTGGATCTCGACCAACGCGAGCAGCAATGCCTCAATACGATAAACATCAGTTGTGATAGGCTACAATCTGACCTTTATCAAAGTTGGAAACGTAATGGTATGCATTTCTTCTCCTTACATGAAGCATCACAACAACATTTCACCAGGCAACGCAGGTCAACTGCTGTTTGTGTATGAGAAATCAGTTGGAAACTTTCCTCACGTCAGCAGGTTGCAGGTGTCGCCACCGGTGCCAATCTTGTGTGAATGCTCTAAAAAGCTAATCATTTGCATATCACAGCATCTTCGTGGTGTAGCAATTTTAATGGCCAGTAGTGTATTTGATCACTTTCTGTAGGTGCTGTATCACTGAAGTTCTCTTGGAAGCTTCTTTCAAATGCCACAGAAAAAGTATGTAGTTCCATTTGAAGAACAAGGAGTCAGTGACGTAATTAGCTTACTAAAAACAATAAAAATTACTTGCAAACGTCAGGATATTCACCATGCTGTCTACTATAACATGGCAAAAACTACACTTCAATATATTTATTCATTCTAGATATATTTGGGGTGGTCTGTCTCACCTGCCTCACCCTGTATAGAGCAAGCTACTGGTTTCTAATAAAAAAATTGCTTACAGAATAGAAGTTGTTCAGGAGAAAAATAAAAATGAGATTTAAAATTTCTTACGCAAACTTTTAGGTATTTGATTGTATAGGGTGAATGATCAAAACTAATTGTGGCTTCAGACGGAATGCCTGTGTGGTCCACAAAAAGCTTCAATGGTACATTATACAGGCGATCTTGGAGTCCTTCGTGGTGGCATGTTTGAATAAAATCTTCTGGGTTTCAATCCGTGTCAGTTCATATAAAATTCTCCAGATATCGATGGCTATCTCCAGGAGTAAAAGTATTGAGTGTCAGATCTGGCACAATTTTCCACTTTTACAGGCCTAATTACAGCCGCTGGCACCAACCATAGAGGGCCGACAGATCGCGTGCATGGAAGGTGAGCTGGGCAGCTCATAGCAGCTCCAGCCTGCCACAGGACTGAGGGACATCAAGTGGTGCGAGGGGCTGGTGCCACATAGAAAATCATACTCCTGCCTCCCTACAAATGTCAATCATCTGTTTTTGCTTCCTTTCGACATACAAAATGTCCTCATGCCCTACTCAGTGTGTACCCCTGGTATCTGTTAAAAGTTTTGTTGTTCATTCTAATCTTAGCCACTTCTTTTATAACAGACTCCCAGTATATTGACGCATGAGCCAAGAGTCTCGTGTTCTCAAACTGTATTTTGTGTTCGTTTTTCAGGCAGTGCTCAGCTATGGCCAACTTGTCAAGCTCTCTTTGCTTAATGTGTCTCTTGTGCTCAGTAGAGTGCTCCACAACTGTGCAAATTGACTGACCTATATAGATGCTGCCACACTCACAAGGGATACCAAATGCACTGGGCAGACAAAGAGCTATGTCGTCTGTAATGTTGTGCAGTGTATGTCGTATTTTGGAGGCGGGTTGGAACACTGGTCTCAATCTATGTCTCTGCAGTTCACATCCTAACTAATGCTCACTACCTCTCTGTATGGCAGGAAAGCTGCCAGCTTGGCTGCTTCTGCCAAATCGCTAGGTGTCCTCTTTTGGTGGCACCTGAAAGCATTTGCAATGTCTCTTGCTTTAACCATTCTCTCTAAACACGTGTCTCAAATGCTATGATTCAGACTGTAGGTGGTCATCATCAGAAATTACTTTTGCTCTGTGTATTTACATGTTCAGGACTGCTTTCTTGTGCACAGGGTCGTGTAAAATACCAGTGTTCAAATATCAATCAATGTGCGTCAGTTTCTTGTGCACTGAATGACCAAGCTGGCCTCCTGCCTTCTGCTCAACTAAAACATCCAAGAATGGTAGCTTGCCACCCTTCTCCATCTCGAAGGAAAATTTGATTTTGGGATGGACACCATTCATGTGATTGATGAACTGCTGCAGTGTATTTTTACCATCAGGCCATATCAGGAAGGTGTCATCAACTTACTTTAGGAAGCAAGACGGACACAACATCATGTTGTTCAGAGCCTGCTTCTGAAACTGCTCTATGAATAAATTCGCGGCTGAAGGAGACAGTGGTGAGACCATCCATCATCTCATAATATTTGTCATGTTACAAGAAGTATGTTGTCAGAACATGACGGAACAACTTGACAACACCAGGTGGAAACTGTTGGGCCAAAAGATCCAGCATGTCTTGTACTGGAACCCTCATAAAATGTGTCACAACGTCCAGACTAACCACGATATAATTTCAGATTATTTTCATTTTCTTGAGTGTTTCCACAAATGTTTGTGAATTTACAACATGGTGTTCACAGTGCCCCAGTTTTGGTGCTAATAACCTTGCAAGATGTTTTGACAGTAGATGGGCGAGCTGATTCCACTAACAGTGAGCCTAAGAGGGACATTTTCCTTATGTATCTGTGGTAGTCCATAAAGCCTGGGAGGTCATGTGGGGCGATGCATTAATTTCTTCATCACTTTGTCTAGTAAACCAGAGTCCTTTAATAACTTTCCTGTCTTCATGCCTATGGCCTGTGTCAGATTGTGACTACGTTTCCAGTACGCATTATCTTCTAATAAATGTAGCATCTTCAGGTGATAGTCTTCAGTGTTCAGGACCACAGTGGTTTTTCCTTTGTGGCTGGCGAGACAACCAAGTCCTTGTTCTCATGCAATAAGCAGGAGCCACATCGTTCATCCTGGCTAATATTAGATTTTGGTGGCTTGGCTTTTGCCAGTGTATGGTTGGCAGTTAGTCTGACATCTTCATCTGTGTTATACAAGATGTGCCAAATGCACTTCTCTGTTCCACTAATAATATCCAAAATTGGCAGACATTGCGTGACTGGTGAAAAATTAAGGCCTTTACTCGGCACTGGCACAGTGTAGTCATCCAGTTCTTGGTTGGGGCAGGCTTTGTATGTCAAAAGGAAGCGACAACAGATGCTTAATGCTTGTAGGGAGGTGGGAGCGGCAGTTTCGAACATGTCATCCCCTTGTGCCACCTGACTTCAATCGGTCCCTCAGCAGGCCAGAGCTGCTATGAGCTGCCCAATTCACCTTCTGCGCATGCATCGTTCTGGCCCCCTCTGACTGGTGCCAGTGGCTGTAATCGGGGTTACAGAAGTGGAAAATCGTGCCAGCCATGGCAGTCAGTAGTTGTACTCCTGACTATGAGAACACAGATAGCCATTAAAAGCTCAAGAATTTTATTCGAATTTACATGGCTTGAAAACAGAGAACATTTTATTCACATTACATAGGCCATTTTCTCTTCAAATGTTATAGTTCTAATTAGGTTATATCTTTTGTGAATCTGTAATTGGGCTTCTTACTAATGAATTTATTTTTTTAGTGATACATATCCTCTTTCTCAACTTCTTTTAAATGCTTTTTATAATAGGTAAGTTGCAACGAACTGACAAAATGAGCATGAGTACTGGAAGTTAAAGAACAGGTGCTCAATACTGTCACTAAAAAATCAATAAGAGAAGTTTTCTTCTTGCTTCCAACATGACATGCTAACATGAGTAGTCATTCAAGTTGGTTGATGCTGCACAAACTGACTGGACTGAAGGAATATAGCACCTAACACTATCAAATTTCTGGACAGCTACGGAAACTTCATGTAGGTGGAACTTCCTCTTCACTAACCTCATCTGCACCATGACCACGACTGCGACCACCACCACCACCACCACCATGATCATAACCTTTCATGTAGGTGGAACTTCCTCTTCACTAACCTCATCTGCACCATGACCATGACTGCGACCACCACCACCACGATCATAACCTTTTTTAGCTTTTTCATTCTTCAGTCCATTAAAAGATTTTGGGAAGATAATTATAAATACTTTCAATTGTGATGAAGCACATCTTTTCCTTGCATTTTCAATGCAGAAAAACTTTTCACCGCAGCATATGAAAGGGATTCATTATTCTTCAAGTCACCTCTCAAAGAACATTGGAGCAAATCACATTTTTTTGCTAAACCGGAGATTTTCAAGTTACGATAGTCTGTAATGCCACAGTAGTAGCCGTACACTGAGATGTCCAAAGTCATTGGGTAGTGATACACACATATACAGATGGTGTTAGTATTATGTAGACAATGTATAAAAGAGCATTATTGCACTGATGGAGCTGCTGTTTGTACTTAGATGAATCGTGTGAAAATTTTTGTGACATGATTATGGCCCAAAGACAGGAATTAACAGACTTCGAATGCAAAATGGGACATTCCATTTCAGAAATCATTAGAGAATTCATTATCCAATGTCCTACACTTAACAACAGAGAACTGCATCATTTGCATGGAGTTGTCAGTGCTAACAGAAAAGCAACTCTGTGTAAAATAACTACAGAAACCAATGTGGGACTTACGACAAATGTATCCGTTAGTACAGTGTGGCAAAATTTGGCATTAATGGACTATGGCAGCAGATGACCGACACGAGTGCTTTTGCTAACAGCACAATGTAGCCTGCAGTGCCTATCTTAGGCTCACGACCATATTGGTTGGACCGTAGATGACTGAAATACCATGGTCTGGACAGATGAGTCCTGATTTCAGCTGGTAAGAGTTGATGGCAGGGTTCAAGTGTGGTTCATACCCCATGAAGCCGTGGACCCAAGTTGTCAGCAAGGCATTGTGGCAGATGGTGGTACCTCCATAATGGTGGGCTGTATGTACATGGAATGGTCAGGGTTCGCTGGTCCAACTGAACCAATCATTGACTGGAAATGGTTATGTTCAGTTACTTGGTGACCATTTGCAGCCATTCACGGGACTTCATGTTCCCAAACAGTGATGAAATTTTTGTGGATAACAGTGTGCCATAATTGTTCACAATTGGTTTTGAAGAACATTATGGACAATTCGACTGAATGATTTGACCACCCTTATCACCCTACATCAATCCCATTGAAAATTTATGGGACATACTCAAGAGGTCATGTCATACACTAAATACTTCACCAGCAACACTTTTGCAATTATTGATGGCTATAGAGGCAGCATGACTCAATATATCTTCAGGGGACTCGCTACAACTTTTTGAGTCCAGGTGTCATTTAGTTCCTGCAACGTGCCCTGCGAAAGGAGGTCCGACGTGATATTAGAAGGTATCCTATGACTTGTCACCTCATTGTATTTTGTTGAGCAGTAAGTTTTCATCATCTGTGGGCCATGAAAGTATAGTGTGTACAGGAATCTGCGCTTCCATAAACAACAATGTGGTGATGGGTTCATTTTTTAATGTAGAAAGGCATGCCATTTCATGTAATGTATCTCGCACATACAGGTTTGGGTCAATAATTCTCATTTTCAAACATATTTCTTATTACATAATGAGGAGTCAAATTTTATATTTGCTGTGTGTGTGAGCTGCTACATTGGTCTATTAACTTCACTGTAATAGAAACAGTCATTATTAAGGTGTCTAGTCACACAGGTATTAGAAAGTTTTGATTTAATGACTGGTACATGTTAGGATGGGGAAAAAAGAAAAAAAAAACCTTTTTTGCCATTGTAAATTTCAACAACCATTTTGTAATGGATAGAATAAAATGACTGATGTGTTCACATTCCTAGATTTCAAGTCATCTATGGTGTAACACATGACCTACAGCACAGGGAGTATGCCAAGTGAACAGAAATTGAAATCTGTGTAATGTGATTGCTTTGGCATCTAGACTCAGATCTTTTCTCCATGTTTAGCAGTTTTACTTCAAAATAAAATTAAAAAAAAGTCAACCAGGAAATTTCAAATCAGCACACATTCTGCTGCTGAGTCAAAATTCACTCCAGAAGAAAAACGTTCTCGATCTTGGAAGATTTCTTGACACATGCATCTGCAGTCTATACAGAAGGAATCAATGCCAAATTATTGTCATTAATTTTGTTACCATTTTGGCATAACCTGCTCAAAAATTAAGCTGTAAACTTCCATAAAAATTAGACATCTTGTCAAAAGTGGATTTTTATTTTCAAACTGTTTCACATCATTCCTTAAGAGAGCTTATTCTTAAAGCAAGCTTCGTTAACATTTATTTTAAATAACAAGTGTGAGTTTGAGCAGGATCAACAGAAATGTTAATTACGTGTGGGGAATTTCTCAAAAGTGGGTTTGACACTATGGGGCTTTATTGTATCTGGGATAGCCTCCTACATTGCATGTCTTTTGTGCACAAAGTTCTTCCTTGACAATTGTTTCAATGCTTATTTTCCATTGTGCGAGTTTTTTCACATGTTTCTGACACACATTTTTTGTCTTTTTTTTCTGCCTTGGATCGTATTATGTTGCCCTTCTTTGTTTACTTTCATTTTGTTTACATTTGTTTTTAGTTTTGTTTTTTGGATAACCTTCCCTGAATTTGTACAGTTAGTGTGTTGCTTTCCTTAGTTTATATTTCATATCATTACATATTCGTGCATTACATTTAACTCCTAATGTTCCGTAAACATTGTATGAGATTGTAGTACAAAGTGTGTCTTTTAAACTCTCTCTGTGTTTATAGCTGTAGGTTACCGTTGATCAGTAGTAAATACTATGCCGTTACGCATTCTCATTAGTTTTGTCTTTTGTCATGGTACACAGCAAAATAACTTCTGCCAAAATGCAGCTGTGTCCATTTTACTTGCCACTGAAATTAGAAATAGCTTTCTATGTTGAGGAGCATAATGTTTTCATGTTTCTTTGGCAGATAATATTTAAGTGCACTTTCATTATATAGCTTTACCATCTGAAGAATCAGCACCTTGCAAGTGATATTCCAATGCATAATGAAGATACTGTACTATTTTAGTTTATCATATAATGTATGCTTTGTAGGCAACCAGAGCACTAAAGCTTATTCCCTAGAGTGGAGATTGATTATGTAATGTACAGTGTGCAGTCAGTAGAGTGGAAACAGAATTTCCATTTTGTATTGAATTCATAATTTTGTAGCTTACTTAATGTAGTTCATGATAGTCAGTGTCTTTGTCGTTTGATGTTTTATTAAAATTGAGTATCAAGTTTCAACCTTACAGCCATCACTAGATATGCAATTTAGCAGCAACATGTATGTGTATTTACTACATGTCTATGTGCCACTGCTAAATGTTTAGGTCTAATGATGGCTGAAAAACCAAAACCAGAAATCAATTATAATAAAATTTAATATGACCAAGACTTCTATAATCCACCCCAATAAAAAGGTCACAGGTCTCCTCAGGCGGTACACATGTCCTCATTTTGCATACTTTGGCATAAATTTGAAAGAAGAAAAAACTATTCAGGTTGATAGTTTATGTAATTGTATTGCTATTCCGCAGTGAGGTTGACCATCATATCTAATTGTATTGCTATTCCGCAGTGAGGTTGACCATCAGTAATGAAATTTAAGTTACTGATTCTTCACCTTTTAAACTCTCACTTCCTGAAATATGGATCTTTATATTAATAATTATTCTATCACATCAGTTAATATCATTACGAGCACAAGTGTTTATACTTATGACTGCAGTTTTTCTCTGTGAAATAATTTACAGCTTAGAGCAGTTGGGGGGGGGGGGGGGGGGGGTTGTTGGATGTAATGAGTAGGAAGTGGCAAAATAAAACTGTGTATCAGCATTGAAAGGTGCCAGCCACTTTCATTGTGCCATTTGAGAAATACTACTTCAAAAATAAGTACATTTACAATGGTAAAAACTACTGATTCTAGCTAGCACCAATTCTTACAATTGCTCATGCCCATTTACACTTCAGCTTAACAAAAGGCTTGTTGGCAGTTGAAACGAGTATAAGCATTCTCACTTGCTACATGTTATCAAAACCAAAATTAAGCCACCACATTAATACAGAGAAGTATATGTCTGTTCAAAGTGTACCACAAGATGAGAGAGTGGAAAAATGGATTACAGAAATTGAGTCTAAATGAACAAAACCAAAAAATCCTGGAAGTTTCTGGTGGAGTGAAATGCCATCAAATGGGAGTTGACCAAACATAGCTGGTTCAAACCAGTTGTACTCATTGTCTCAGTGCATTTATAGAAAAGAGGGGAGGGAGGACAAAACTCACTATTGAGTATCTACCACACTGAAGTAGAACATAAAAGAGGTGAAGATGTGGAACAGTTGAAATTTCTAGGATGAGGAACAATCTTCACATTTTAGGAAACACCTTTTGGGTTAAGAAACTATAGGTTGTGGAAAAGAAATGGCTTCTCTTAAGTCAGGATTAAGGACACCACATTCTCCTTTCAGACTGGGCACTTAATAGAGGAAACTGGTTGCTTGCAGTCATATTTTAAGTCAAGTCATTGTCCCCCTTTACTGTTATTGGATAATACTCCACATGCTGATTGAAGCATCCGTTACCAAATTCTTTGGGACTCTTTAGAAGACTGTGGGTCACAAGAGGAAGCAAATGTGGCTCCACAGATGTGGGTACAATAAATGATCCTTAAGTTCCTTCAATCAACTTTGCAAGCTAAACAATAGATACTAAAGCTGAAGGTTGTGTGTTTATGACAGAGTTGGCCGTTTATTTTCTTTAGATATTGTACCTTGCATAGAACAGTGAGCCATGTTGAAATTGTTTCATTGTGTAGTCGTTTTGTGCTAACATTATGTAATTTAGAGAGTACTGCTCTTGTATTTCTTCTGTTTTACCCAAAGCATCATATTCTTAAAGTTTTACTGTGGTATGGAGATATAAGTATGTATTATTAAATTTTTAATAATTTCAGTTGCATGTTTATACCATCAGTAAATGCACTGTGCAGAGACCTGCACTCCATGTGCCCACATTTTGCAGTATTTTGTCTCTGTAAAAAGAACAAAATAGTTCTTCTTTAAATTTCTTAATAAGTTTTTTTTTTTTTTTTTTGCATTTGCTTTGGATTTTAGTTTCTGTGGGATACTTTTGTTGTTTTGCATGAGGTGGTTGCTGTGTCAAACACATCTTGAGTGTGATACAATTCTTGAAAGGCCAACACTAATATGTTTAAAACATGATCTTAACCATTTTTGTTATTATTGTTTGTGATAGTAATTTGTGAATTTCACTATTAATTGAAGCAAATGATTTATAATTTTTTATGGCAGTCAAAGACATACAAAGATCTATTAGTTTCCATGATAACTGTAATAGCCCTTGCATTTTATTTATCATTATACTGTATTTCATGTCCTTCACTCCTTGTGAGGGTTATCACTTCAGTAAAGAATAACTTTTTCTTTTTCTCCAAATGATTATTTCAGCTATTGTACTCTCTCTCTCTCTCTCTCTCTCTCTCTCTCTCTCTCTCTCTCTCTCTAATCTCTCTTCCTGAAAAATATTTTTTTTTTCCCTACAGAATGCATGTATGTGGGAGACAACTGAAAAATAATTCCTTTTCTTTGATTTCCATAGGCAAAAAACGACTATGTGGAGCTGAACTTTCTTTTGAAAAAAAAATAAAAAAATAAAAAAGATGTGGTAAGTTAGTGCTAGAAATTGACTTCAAGGTTTTTGTAGATGTGCACAAAACAGACTACCCAAGGTCCACTACATGTGAGTGTGCACGTGTGAGTGTGTGTGGTTAAAAAATGAGGAAGCAAAAACAAATTTTTTGCAGGGGCTAAAAGTGATTACAAACTACAAAAAGCAAATATATGCAAACACACAACATATATTTGCTTATTCTCTCTTATATTTCTGTTATTTGATGTTTTGTTGGAATTTTGTAGTTTTAATTTATGTCCAATTCACATTTTTTATTTATTTCAGCCCTCGTTTCGACATAGACAGTTCACACACAAGCGGACATTAAACTATCTATTCTCACAGGTAAAACGATAATTCAGATGTGCAATTGTGACATGAAGTGCCATTTTAAATTAGACAACGAAATGTCTCATTTTCCACAAAACTGCAACATATATGAAGTTTTACAGTGTTGCCTTAACAGATGTATACTGAATTGAGTTTAAAGTGTTTAGTATTACCATGTAGAAAGCTTTTCCTGCTTGAGAATTTGAAGTGTAATAGTTGTTTGAATAAACACATTGTGATGGTATTCTTATGTCAGTTTTTCAAGGGGGGAGGCAGGGGGTGGGGAGACAGTGTGTCTGCTGTTAAGTATAACACGCGATCTAGTGT